>NW_023330381.1:65471-220512 GCF_011100685.1 Canis lupus familiaris
TAAATAAAATGTTTAAATAAATAAATAAATAAATAAATAAATAAATAAATTTGTTCTTCAATGTTATTGAACATAGTAATTTTTCAATACATACCAGACATTTTACAAACAAAATTATATCATGCGGGATTAGGTAAGGCAAAATATTTTGATTATTAAAGTGTCATATACCCATATCTTTAGAAAGTGTAGTAGAAGATTGGGTTAAGCTTGCACAATTTTTCTCATTAGTACGATGGGTACCTGATCTCTGATGCTGTTGTTCTTATTGTCTCAAAGGAGAGCATCCCTGCAGCTATTTTAGCTGCTTTGCCAAAGTTCATTAAGCAAAATATTCCTTGGTGACACTAGAACTCAGGTCTCTAAGGATCCTTTACGTTATTCATAAACATGATCTCAGGGCATCCCCAGAAGATAGAGCAAAGGACCATAAATATCATTATTTTTGGAGTAGAAAAGCCAACCCCTAGCTCAGAACAATCAGAGATGACTTCCAAAACCCTGAGGAAATTTGTTTATTCTCTTTCCTTACGTTAAGTTTTCTTCTCTTCCTGGCCGAGACCAAAGGAAATGCTTCCAATGTTTAAAATAAGAGTCTCCAATGACAGTTTTTATATGATATGAAAACAGAAAGCTCAAAGAACTCAAGACCCTCCAGAAAATGCCTGGAGAGTGACTATGAGTTGATAATCCCATTGGACCTGGGCTGAGGCACATCTTCTCCGCACAACACAGTGAAACACAGGAAGAGCTGCCAGCTGAAGCCACCAGTAATTACCCAGAGTAAGTACTGTAGGTAGACATAAGAGTTACTTTCTCCTATAGGAGGTAAGAGAAAGAAACATTTGCTGGCATTTCTTCTGTAATATGGTTACTTAAGCTTGTTTCAACTTTTAATGTGGAAAATTGTAGTAGACATGTTGTGAACTATGCAATAGCCCTTTGTAAGACTTAAGATCATATAGCCAGAGCTATATTTTTGCATCCATAATTACTCACCCGTGTAGTGTAATTTCAAGAACATACAGAAATATACCTTCCAATCCTTGGAATTTGTACCCCAAAAGAATATTACATTGCTTAAAATGTCCACATTTTCTAATTTGTAAATATTCTCTTGCAATGAAAAATTTTAAAAGAATTAATTTAATCCTTCCCAAACATCTGTTAATTCAACAAAAATATTCCCTTAATATCTAATTCCTCAATAACAATAATTTGAGTAATTGGATGACTGGAGGAGAGAGAGGCCATTTTTATTGTTCATGGAGCACAATTTGTTCTCTAGATAATGACTTGTATGACACTGTTCAAGATAACAAAGTGAAAAGAATATTTCACAAGTGCAACTTTTGCCTGCTGTGTATCCAGAGAGGAAGGATGGAAAAGGAGATGAGAGCAGGATGTCAATTTTTAGTTACTTTGTAGTTTGTTCTACTTCTTGCCCTTTTTGTAGCCCTGAAGTAGTCAGAGAGCATCAATTCTTAGATAAACCAAAATCAAAGGACAGGCAAAGAATAAGCCATAGTAAATTATTAGCACACTGTTTTATTTGCACAAAAGAGAAACTGTTAATAAATTGATTTTCTAACACAAGCAAAAATAGAATTTGCCCAGAGATTGAGGGGATATGAAAAATCTCAGGGGCCCCTGGGTGGCTCAGAGGTTGGGCATCTGCCTTTGGCTCAGGGTGTGATCCCGGGGTCCTGGGATCGAGTTCCACATTGGGCTCCCTATGGGGAGCCTGCTTCTCCCTCTGTCTGTCTCTGCCTCTCTCTGTGTCTTTAAATTATTTTTTTAAAAAGAAAGAAAAATCTCAGGAAGTTTGAGAACAAAGAACTCTGCTTTTCTTTCCTTGTATAAGCCACTGATTTGTATGAGCGGCTCACAAAGAAATCACTCTCTAGGCGTGGAAGGGTCATCCGTTATTTGGATATTTCAGAATTCCTTTTTGAGGTTGACTGATTCCAAACTCCTGAGATTTCCATTACCCAAAGAATCTCGTTCATGCTCACATATCCTAGGGGTGATAGAGTAACTAGTATACATCCAACTCCCAATTCATAATCACCACAAAAGAGAGCAATTTACTGTTACTATATTATTATATCTACATCTTGGAAGTGTTAATGCAAATAAAGAGTTGAACATTGTGCTACTGATGTGTGACTGATTGATGGAAAAGGAGATAGAGAAAGGAGTATTGACAAGGCAACGAAAAGTTGAATGAAAGTGTTTTTAGAGGCCCTATGGCAGTTTCAAGGCACAGAAATGGGAGAATACCATTTTCCCTTACAAAAAGTTGGTTTATTGGTTTGTCTCTATGCTTAGGCATTTGTTTCTCTAAAAATTGGTTCTACATAGCACAAAAAACTGGACAGCTAAATGAATTTCTAATATGTGTATAAAAAGATGGGTGAAATTCATACTATGAATATTAAAAGACACTTCATTTATTGATTGCATGTTATAAAAGGGTCAGTAAGAGATAAATAGTTTTTGGGTGTAGAAAGGGAAGTAGATTATTTAAATGAAGAAATAGGTTCTATCTTGAGTACACTCACAGGAGTTAGGGCAATTCGAATCATCCTGATGTTGCAGTGTAAGCCTGTTAATTATCATTATTGCCTAAAATTTTCTCTCCTTTAAAAAATAATAAAATGCAGACTGAGTTAAATTATACATAAGGTACATTAAATCATTCATCTAAAATTATGAATGCATGCTATCTGTCAGACTCAGTTTCTGCAATAACAAGGTATATAGCAGAGAAAGAACAAATTCCTTGTGGGTAGAGTTCATTTGTTAGTGACCTAAGTGATCCAATGACTATTCTTGAACTCCTGGAATATCTCCATCTATAGTACCTATGTGAATTGCTACTGATTTCAATTAAAACTCTATAAAGTGATTCTTGAATGAAGAACATCAATACTTCTTATCAGACGACGAGGGTTGAGACTAGAGATTGAGATGGGGAAGCTAAGGAAACCATGCCACACTCTAGTTTCTTTTTAGGAGAGGAATGAATCTTCAAAAACAGTGTAAGTGATTTAAGCTTTAAAAAAGAAAGGAAAGCATAAAGGGCTAGTTTCCAAATTCTATAAAGAACTTATTAAACTCAACAGCAAAGAAACAAACAATCCAATCATGAAATGGGAAAAGGACATGAACAGAAATCTCACAGAATAAGACATAGACATGGCCAACACACACATGAGAAAATGCTCTGCATCACTTGCCATCAGGGAAATACAAATCAAAACCACAATGAAATACCACCTCACACCAGTGAGAATGGGGAAAGTTAACAAGGCAGGAAAACCACAAATGTTGGAGAGGATGCAAAGAAAGGGGGACACTCTAACTCTGTTGATGGGAATGTGAACTGGTTCAGCCACTCTGGAAAACTGTGTGGAGGTTCCCCAAAGAGTTAAAAGTAGACCTGCCCTACGACCCAGCAATTGCACTGCTGGGGATTTACCCCAAAGATGCAGATGGAATGAAATTGGGACACCTGCACCCCGATGTTCTAGCAGCAATGTCCACAATAGCCAAAGTGTGGAAGGAGCCTCAGTGTCCATTGAAAGATGAATGAATAAAGAAGATGTGGTATATGTATACAATGGAATATTACTCAGCCATTAGAAATGACAAATACCCACCATTTGCTTCGACGTGGATGGAACTGGAGGGTATTATGCTGAGTGAAATAAGTCAATCAGAGAAGGACAAACATTATATGGTCCAATTCATTTGGGGAATATAAATAATCGTGAAAGGGAATAGAAGGGAAGGGAGAAGAAATGGGTGGGAAATATCAGAAAGGGCGATAGAACATGTAGACTCCTAACTCTTGGAAATGAACTAGGGGTGGTGGAAGGGGAGGAGAGCAGGGGGTGGGGGTGAATGGGTGACGGGCACTGAGGGGGGCACTTGACGGGATGAGCACTGGGTGTTATTCTGTATGTTGTCAAATTGAACACCAATAAAAATAAATTCATTATTAAAAAAAGCAAACAAACAAAAAAACCCAGAACAAAAGAAAGCAAAAAAAACAACCAAACAAACAAACAAAAAAAACACCAAAAACCAAAAACCAAAAAAAAAAAAAAAAAAAAACCAACCCAGAACTGTAGTCTCTAAGAAATATTGAATGGGGAGCAAATTCTGGACAATGGAAAAAAAACTAAGTACCCAACAAGTAAGAGGTGCAGAAGAGAGATTACTAGAAACAAATACACAGGAATCAATAGCAGATGGAGAATTAAAATATTAAAGTAGAAACTAGCTCAGAAGCTAAAAAAAAGAAGTCTGGAAAAGGATTCACAGTTTAGAATTTGGATTTTTATGTAGGAGTGTACTCAAAATGATGGTGCAATATGAAACAGATATAAAAAGTAAGAGTGCTGAACCACCTGACCAGAATAGGCATTAAAGAATATAGCTTCGGGATCCCTGGGTGGCGCAGCGGTTTGGCGCCTGCCTTTGGCCCAGGGCGCGATCCTGGAGACCCGGGATCGAATTCCCACATCGGGGCTCCCGGTGCATGGAGCCTGCTTCTCCCTCTGCCTGGTCTCTGCCCTCTCTCTCTCTCTCTCTTGTGACTACCATAAATAAATAAAAATTAAAAAAAAAAAAGAATATAGCTTCGTCTCAGTACATAGACCACACCCTTTTTGTTTCTGTTTTATTTTTAATTTTTGTTTTTGTTTTGTTTTTAATTTTAATTTTGTTTTGTTTTGTTTTAATATATGCTTTGACTTGCCAGCATATAATACAACACCTAGTGTTCATCTCATCATGTGTCCTCATTATGCCCATCACTCAGTTACCATATGCCCGCACCCACGTGCCCCCTGCAACTCTTTGTTTGTTTCCCAGAGTTAGAAGTTTCTCATAGTTGTCTTACTGTCTAATTTTTCACCACTCAGGTTTTGTTTCTTCAGTTCGCATTTACATAACAACTTACTTGTGCCAGATGTAATGGAATAAAGGATATATAAAAACATAACCTCTATTTTGGAGAAGTTTATAGGAACTTAGAGGAGAAATATAAGTATACGGAAGCATACAATGTGGTCTAGAGAGTAAGCAGCAGCTGTTTATAAATAACACGGTATCATAATCTCACGACTCTGGGAAGATGAATGAAGATTTCCCTGGAAGACTGATACCTAAAGAGAATTCTGAAGCACCAATTGCCATTAGTCAAAGATTAGCCCTTGCAGAGAAGACAGCATGTGAAAAAATGAGGAATTTAAGCGCTCAATGTTTGTGGAACTTAAGTTATGAGAAAGAAAGCTAAGGAATTTGTAATAGATAAGCAAATAGGGAAGGCCCTGTCCAGGAAGAGCCTTGCAGGCCACACACAAGAGACTAATCTTTATCAATAAATAGCGAACACAGGATGCCTGGGTGGCTTAGCGGTTTAGCGCCTGCCTTTTGGCCCCAGGTGTGATCCTGGGGTCCCGGGGTTTAGTCCCACATTGGGCTTCCTGGATGGAGCCTGCTTCTCCCACCGCCCTCTCTCTCTCTCTCTCTCTCTCTCTCTCTCTCTCGAATAAATAAATAAAATCTTTTAAAAATAAATAAATAGTGAACATTAGAAGAGAAGATGGCTTGGAGAAGGACCGTGATTTCATTTGAGCTCTAGTGTATGAAGTGTCTGTGGAACATCCAACTGATGATATACACTTAGCAATTTTTTTATTTGGAAAAGTTCCAGATTTGGAATTCATCATATAAATGGCAGTGAAATCAATTGCACCAAGTGAAATCTTGGAGAGCATGGAGTAAGAAGAACAAAGAGAAAACAGAAAAGAGAGGTTTCAGGACAAATATTGGGGAATAGCAATGCTTCATAGGTTAATAGAGGATGAGGAGGCCATAGGACACTAAAAAGAGATAGAATCTGGAATAGAATCAGGATTATGGTATGGAATCCATTTGAAGGGGCTATCAGGCAAAATAACTACAAAAAATATGCCAATGGCTTCAACAGTAAAAACGTTCTTATGGGTGTTAGAGCAGTAGGAGGTTGGACATGAAAATAGGGTGCAGAGCCCTAAGACCTAAACTAAGTATGGTTAGGATGAGAAGGTGAAAATAACAGTATCTTTTCAAAGGAATAAGAATGTAATTAAAGATGAATAGCCTGTGGGTCACCTTGGTTGAGCATCCACCTCTTGGTTTCAGCTCAGATCTTGATCTCAGGATTGTAAGATCAAGCCCTCATGGGGCTCTGTGCTAGGCATGAAATCTGCTTCAGATTCTCTTCCGCTCCCTTTAGCCCTCCCCACAGCCTCTCAAAAACTAGATACACAGCTCCTGGAAGACCTATTTATTGATATTAAACACAGATTTCATTTCAGGGCTTTTGAGAGAAATGGAGCCACAGACAACTAAAAAGTCAGGTGTATACATATGAAGATATTCCTTTTTTTCACACTATAGATAAAATAATTGCATATCAAACTATCTTTAAGAATAAGGAGTACAAGCAGATAATAATAAAGAGACAAAGGGAAATCTCAGGATCCAGTGCTGTGTTTTGTTATCATTGTGTTTGTTTGTATTCCAGGTAAAATGCATCTTAACCTTAAAACAATCCTTTGAAAATAACAACTGAAGAGAAGTCATGTTCTTCATCATCTAGATATGACATATATCCAAGGTTTGTCTTGGATAAAGAACATTTTAGTACACATTAAGTAACATCATTTTTTGCTCTTATTTGTAAATCCAATCCATGTAATGAATTACAAACAATTAACATGTACATTTGTAAATTTTCAGGGGGAAAGAATGATCTGAGAAAATGTTGGATTGTTTTACATTAACATGAATCCTGAATATTTGCTCATATATGGAATATTCAGGAAGGCTAGTTGGAATAGTGGTGATATGGATTATGATGTGAAATGAGAAAATAGACTGATTTGGTTGGTTTTTGTATTCAGTGTTTTGCTACAGAATTTTAATACTGATCTTCCCACAAAAATCTCTTTTATTTTCATAGGCTGATGGTTAGATTTCAAAAGTCAGTGATGAGAAACTATACAGCAATAACAACTTTTATCCTGCTGGGACTGACAGACGACCCACAACTGCAAATCCTGCTCTTTATCTTTCTATTTCTCACCTACATCTTGAGCGTAACAGGGAACCGGACTATTATCACCCTCACACTGGTGAACTCCCATCTTAAAACTCCTATGTACTTTTTTCTGAGAAATGTTTCCTTCTTAGAAGTGTCATTCACCACTGTCTGCATTCCTAGATTCCTGTATAGCATATCAACAGGGGCCAATACTATTACCTACAATGCTTGTGCAAGTCAAATATCTTTTGTTATTCTCTTTGGAGCAACTGAATTTTTTTCTCCTGGCAGCCATGTCCTATGATCGCTATGTTGCTATCTGTAAACCACTTCATTACATGACCATCATGAGCAATAGGGTGTGTAGCTTATTAGTCTTCTGCTGTTGGGTGTCTGGCTTGATGATCATTCTCCCACCCCTTAGCTTGTGCCTCCAGCTGGAATTCTGTGACTCGAATGCCATCGATCATTTTAGCTGTGATGCAGGTCCCCTCCTGAAGATCTCATGTTCAGATACATGGATGATAGAACAAATGGTTATCCTTGTGGCTGTATTTGCACTCATTATCACCTTAGTGTGTGTATTTCTGTCCTACACATACATCATCAGGACAATTCTGAGATTCCCCTCTGTCCAACAAAGAAAAAAGGCCTTTTCCACCTGCTCATCCCACATGATTGTAGTTTCCATCACCTATGGAAGCGGCATCTTCATCTATATCAAGTCATCAGCAAAAGAAGAGATAGCCATAAATAAAGGTGTTTCGGTGCTCACTACTTCTGTTGCACCCTTGCTGAACCCCTTCTTTTACACCTTGAGAAATAAGCAAGTGAAACAAGCTTTTAATGACTTCATAAAGAAGATGACATTTCACTCAAAGAAACTGAAGTTTTGATAAATCAGTGTAAATGAAAGAAGAAATTCCTCTAAACATGTAACAACAGCTTCTAGCTTGTTGCATTGCTTTGCTTATAACTTGATCATATTAACCCTCTCAAAGACATTTAATAATACATCCTAATCTCATCTAATCGAACTCCTTTTTCTTTCAAACCAAATTCATTCATGATGTTTTCTTTCACTGTAGAACCATAAACTATAATTGAACTCATCGCCACTTCTGACCTAATCCTTTCTTCAGTGTTCTGGGGAAGGAAGGAAAGTAATAATATTAAACTATATAAGTGCTATAGAAGACACATTACATACTAATAAAACCAGTTTCTTTCCCTAATCAAAGTCATCAAAATTAATGGCATAGTCGAAGACCCAAATACAATATAGAAAACAGCAAGAGCAAAGATGCATCAAAATAAATTATACCAAATAGGGCATTCTAGGGCAGTCGAAATAATGAAAACAACAAATGGAAACAGAGATATCAATGGGAGTTTGGGAATAATCAGAATTGAAGAGATGGAAACAGCTTCACAAACACTGATAAGATGTATTACTTACTTATATTTATGACAGAACTTCACTTAAAAGGCATACATTTAATTTAAGACAAATGGTAAACAGGGGCACCTGGGTGGTTTAGTGGGTTAAGTTGTCCAAATCTTGGTTTTGGCTCAGGTCATGATCTCATGATCATGAGATCAAGCCCATCAATGGGCTCCATGCGCAGCAGGGATTCTGCTGGTTGATTCTCTCCCTCTGCCCCCTCCCTGCACTCACTCATGAGTACTTTCTCTCTCTAAGTAAATAAACCTTCTAAAATAATAATTAATTAATTAAAAACCAAACATTATGTCACTTATTATATGTTACAAAATTAGAATAAATGCATAAGAGCAAATTGGAACACCAAATTTTAAATGACAATGAAATAATACCATTATTCACATCTACACAAGGCTAAGTGAATGATTTAAGAAGATATCAAGAATATGTAATCAGTAGAAATAGGAAAAAAATAAGGAAAAATACAAAAAAGATAAATTTTAAATTCTAAAGTGGGCTCTGAGGGGCTCCTGCATGGCTCAGCCAGTTACTGATTTCAGCTCAGGTCATGATCTCAATGTCATGAGATCGAGCACCACATAGGACTCCTCACTGAGCAGCAAGTCTGCTTGAGATTCTCTCCCTCTCCATCTCCCACCTCCTCTGCTCCTTCCCCTATTTGTGCCATCTCTTCATCTCTCAGATAAATAAATAAATTTAAAAAAAATCATTAAAAATAAAACTGGGCTTTGACATAACATCTAAAATTCTTTTCTTTTTAAGATTTTATTTATTTGAGGGAGAGAGAGAGAGAGAGAGAGTGAGGATTGGCGGGGGTGGGGGTGCAGAGAGAGAAGCAGACGTCCCTGCTAATTAGGGAGCCCAATGTAGGGCTTGATCCCAGGACCCTGAGATCATGACCTGAGCCAAAGGCAGATGCTTAACTAACTGAGCTTCCCAGGTGCCACTCTTTTAATTATTTCTATTGGCATAGGTTTGAAAATAATTGTATTTTTCAAACTGCCAATGATATGCCAAGCTCTTCAAAGATTATTATTAAAATAATATCAACTCTTACCAATCCTGGAAATACATTTTAGTTGTATCAAAATGTAGGCTGAAGAAGATTGACACATTGACCAATACATCATAGGTAGTGAATAATGGAGCCTGAATTCTGATATCAAGTCATGTCCACTTCACTACAACTCATGATCTTTCAAGCAATAGTGTAGTTATGCTGTGGAAGGGCTAAGAAAAGACACTGATTCAAAGTATGTAATCTGCATAGTAGTTGGGATCTCTCTCTGTAGTCATAGACTCAGTTTATGGATGTGTCTACTTTTCAGTTTATTAATTTGCTTTACTGACATCAAAGAAAAACATTAAGTTGTCTAAACATTTCAAAATTTATGTAATGGATTTTATATATTATGCTATTCATGAAAAAAATCTTAGTGGTTTTTGAAATTCCATGTTATGATTTGTTATTCTAATCCTTTCTTTCCAATCAAAAATGCATTGTGGTAAGGCAAGTCTGTGAGGGTGACATTGTATAGAGATAATTTTGAATCTTCTCTTGTTTACATACGAAACTAAGTCATTTTAAAATATTGACATTTTTCCATGCTTATTAATCTATAACATGGTATAACCATATTGAGATATGAAGGTTAGAATCATAGTCCTAAATTTTAAGGTAAGATTTCTGAGTACAAAATTATTGGACAAAGATTATGAGCAGTTTCATAGTGCAAATGTCTTTTACCTCTTGATTTAACGGGGGAACATTTATTCATCTGTTTTAGAGAACATTCCTTACATCTCTCTGAGATATTTACATAATGATAAAAACTTGAGGATTATTTAAAATGATAATACCTTGTTGTCCTGAAAATAATTGCCTTCAGAGCACCTGGGTGGCTCAGTCCATTGGCTAACAACTCTTGGTTTTGGCTCAGGTCATGATCTTGGGGTAGTGAGATCCAACCCCACAACAGCTCTTCTCACAGCACAGAGTCTGCTAGAGATTCTCTCCTTTCTTTCTCCCTCTGCTCCTCCCCCAGCTTGTGCACATACAGGCATGCACATTGCTCTCACACTATCGTTCTCTCTCTCTCTCTCAAATAAATAAATAAATAAAAACTTTTATTTTTTAAATTTATTTTTAAAGATTTTATTTATTTATTCATGAGAGACACACAGAGAGAGGCAGGGGCAGCGGGAGAAGCAGGCTTCCTACAGGGAACCCCATAGGGGACATGATCCCAGGACCCCAGGGTCAAAATATGAGCTAAAGACAGCTAATGACTGAGCCACCCAGGTGCCCCAAATAAAAACATCTTAAAAAGATAATTGCCTTCAATAGCTATGGTAACTGTAAAATTTCATTTTAATTCTCTTCTCTCTAGGAGTTTACTTATAGCATAATCCTTTCCTCTTCTAATCAAACATTTTGTTGAAAATTAATGTATTAAGAAAATCTCTTTATAATGTCTGAGCAAAGAGTTTTGATATGGAGCTAGATTTTAAATCTAAAGCTTACCACAATTTTTCTACAACTATTTTATCTTGTTTTATCTACTAATATTGGATTTAATTTCATGCAGGCTTATATCATTCTTGTTAATTCTCTCTCTTGCACATGGTCTATATGCAATGTTCTTGTAACTTCAATGTCTCCCTGCTAGTTTCAGTAGTCGCTGCTTTTCAGGCTTGTTTATCAGAGATGAATGGGAAATCAATCAGTTTAGAGGCTAACATTTGATTTTTCTCAGCTTTTTGCTTAGCAGCCTGTCACCCTGTGTTTCCATGGGAAGACCTAGCACAGTAACTAGAACATAAGCCCTGTATTTTATTCTTCATGATTCCTATAAACTAAAATGCATGACCACCTAGTACATCAGCTATGCGAGCTAGTGAGTGAGTTAACGCATTCTATCATGTCATCTCACCTTTAAATCTCCTCTGCTTACAAGACAAGGATTTCTTTTTTCTTTTTTTAAAGATCTTATTTATTTATTCATGAGAGACACACAGAGACAGAAAGGCAGAGAGACAGGGAGAGGGAGAAGCAGGCTCCACGCAAGCAGGTGCCTGACATGGGACTCGATTCCGGATCCTGGGATCACGCCCTGAGCCAAGGACAGATGCTCAACTGCTGAGCCACCCAGGCATCCCCGGGACAAGTATTTCTATAAAGTGGCCTGGCTATTATGAAGTTAGGGTTCTAAAGGCTGTTAGGTCTTTCGATCCAATCTGCAATTTTTTTTATCTCTGTCCAAAAATACATTTTTTATTGAGGTATAATTTACACAACACAAAATTCACCATTTTAACCGTTCACTGTGTGCAATTCACTGGCTAGCCATACATTCACATAGTTGTACAATCATCAGCATAATCTACTTTCATAACATTGTCATTACCCCAGAAAGAAACTCTTTAGCTATTAAGCAGTGACTTCGTGTCACTCCCTTCCTCCAGTTCCTGGAAACCATTGACATGCTCCCTGTCTCTAGAATTTGCCTATTCTAGGCATTTCATATAAATTGAATTATACAATATGTGTTGCCTTTTGTGACTAGCTTCTTTCACTTAGCATAATGTATTAAAGGTTTACACATGGTGTTGAATCTATTAGTACTTTATTCTTTTCTATGGATGAATAATGTTCCATTGCATAGATATACCACATTTTGTTTATCCACTCATCAGCTGATGGACATTTAGATTGTTTCATTTTGAGGCTGCTATGAACAATGCTGTTATGAACATTCATGTATAAATTTTTGTTTGAATCATAGAATATTTAGATGTGCTTTTTAATATTTAAAAGAGCTTGTGATGATATTAAAGGGGCATAAAAAATTGGAGGAATGATCATATAGATTTTTTTCTAAGCCAGCAATATCACATGAGCAGTAGAAATATAAATTAATCATATTTTATTTGAAATGCATTTGTATGTCTAATACCTGGAAATACTAATACTAAACCCATAAATATGTATATATATGCATATATATAATGCTTTCTGAACCATTTCATAATAATTTAAACATAAATTAAACATTGTGCCTCATTATCTATCTCAGGGCATGCTTCCTAATAAGAGCATTATGTTATATAACCAAAATATATTGATCAAAATCAGAAAGTCTGACATTGATATATTATCAAATCCATAGTACATATTAAAATTTTATAATTTTTTTCAAGTGATGTCTTTTATACCATTGTATTCCCTCTAGATCCAGCACAATGCAGGATTATATATTGCATTTAGTTCTCTCATTTCTATTTAGCTCCGTTAATCTAAAACAGCTCCTCAGCCTATATTTCACTTTATTGTCCTCGTATTTTCAAAGAAGACATGTTACTCAAGCTCATCTGATTTTTCTTCAAGGTTAAACTGGTATTTGGGGGGCAGCCCCGGTGGTCCAGCAGTTTAGCACAGCCTTCAGCCCGAGGTGTGATCTTGGAGACCTGGGATCGAGTCCCACATCAGGCTCCCTGCATGGAGACTGCATCTCCCTCTGCCTGTGTCTCTGCCTCTTTCTCTCTATATGTCTGTCATGAATAAATAAATGAAATCTTAAAAAATATTTTAGGGTATTTGGGTGGTTTTTTTTTTGGCAGGAATAAAACAGAAGTGATGATATAGATCCTTCTTGGTCCACATTTTCAAGAGCCATATAATGCTGATTTTCCCAGGGGTGGCGATAATTGAACACCTGGCTAAGGTGGCCTTCCCAACCTTGCTAGACTGCAAAGTTACTATTTTCTCCATGGAATAGTAAGAAGTTTCTTAGGAGATATTTTGAGATGGTGTAAATATCCTGTTCCTTATGAAACTTTCACCGCATCTTTATCCATTCATCTGTCGATGAACACCAGGGGTCTTTCCACAATTTGGCTATTGTGGCTGCTAAAACATCGGGGTACAGGTGTCCTGGTGTTTCACTGCATCTGTAGCAGTGCAACAGCTGGGTCATGGGACAGTTCTATTTTTAACTCTTTGAGGAACCTCCACACAGTTTTCCAGAGTGGCTGCACCAGTCCGCATTCCCACCAACAGGGCAAGAGGGTTCCCCTTTCTCCACATCCCTCTCCAACATTTATTGTTTCCTGTCTTGTTAATTGTCACCATTCTCACTAGTGTGAGGTGGTATCTCATTGCGGTTTTGATTTGTATTTCCCTGATGGCAAGTGATGCAGAGCATTTTCTCATGTGCATGTTGGCCATGTCTATGTCTTCCTCTGTGAAATTTCTGTTCATGTCTTTTGCCCATTTCATGATTGCATTGTTTATTTATTTGCTGTTGAGTTTAATAAGTTCTTTATAGATCGTGGATATTAGCTCTTTATCTGATAGGTCATTTGCAAAGGTCTTCTCCCATTCTGTAGGTTGTCTTTTAGTTTTGTTGACTGTTTTTTTTTTTTTTTTTTTTTTTTTTTGCTGTGCAGAAGCTTTTTATCTTGTTGAGGTCCCAATACTTCTATTATTTATTATTAAATACCCTAAAATCTTTTTAAAGATTTCATTTATTTATTCATGACAGACACATAGAGAAAAAGAGGCAAATATCTTACAATTTTTGCTTTGTTTCCCTTACCTTCATGGATGTATCTTGGAAGTTGTTGTGGCCAAGTAAAACAGGGTGTTGCCTGTGTTCTCCTCTAGGATTCTGATGGATTCTTGTCTCACATTTAGATCTTTCATCCATTTTGAGTTTATATTTATGTCTGATGTAAGAGAATGGTCTAGTTTCATTCTTCTGCATGAGGCTGTCCAATTTTCCCAGCACTGTTTATTGAAGAGACTGTTCTTTTTCCAATGGATTAGCCTTTCCTGCTTTGTCGAATATTAGTTGACCATAGAGTAGAGGGCCCATTTCCGGATTCTTTATTCTGTTCCTTGATCTATGTGTCTGTTTTTGTGCCAGTACCACACTGTCTTGATGACCACTAGCTTTGTAGTACAACCTGAAATCTGGCATTGTGATGCCCCGGCTCTGGTTTCTTTTTCAATATTCCCCTGGCTTTCAGGGTCTTTCTGATTCCACACAAATCTTAAGATGATTTGTTCCAACCTCTGAAGAAAGTTCATGGCATTTTCATAGAGATTGCATTAAATGTGTAAATTGCCCTCAGTAACATTTACATTTTCACTATATTAATTCTTCCAATCCATGAGCATGGAATATTTTTTCATCTCTTTGTGTCTTCCTCAATTTCTTTCAGAAGTGTTCTGTAGTTTTTAGGGTAGGGTATAGATCCTTTACCTCTTTGGTTAGGCTTATTCCATAAAATTCCTAGGGATTTTATGCTTTTGGGTGCAATTGTAAATGAGACGGACTCCTTAATTTCTCTTTCTTCAGTCTCACTGTTAGTGTACAGAAATGCCACTGACTTCTGGATATTGATTTTTATATGCTGCCACACTGCCAAATTGCTGTATGAGTTCTAGCAATCTTGGGGTGGAGGCCTTTGGGTTTTCTACGTACAGAATCATGTCATCGGCGAAGAGGGAGAGTTTGACTTCTTCTTTGCCAATTTGAATGCCTTCTATTTCTTTTTGTTGCCTGATTGCTGAGGCGAACACTTATAGGAAAATGTTGAATAGCAGTGGTGAGAGTGGACATCCCTGCCGTGTTCCTGATCTTAGGGGAAAGGCTCCCAGTGTTTCCCCATTGAGAATGATATTTGCTGTGGGCTTTTCATAGATGGTTTTTAAGATGTTGAGGAATGTTCCCTGTATCTCTTCACTCTGAGGACTTTTGATCAGGAATGGATGCTGTATTTTGTCAAATGCTTTCTCTGCATCTATTGAGAGGATCATATGGTTCTCCTTTTTTCTCTTGTTGATGGGATCTATCATGTTGATTGCCTTATGAGTGTTGAACCAGCCTTGAATCCCGGGGATAAATCTCACTTGATCATGGTGAATAATCTTAGTGTACTGTTGGCTCCGATTGGCTAGAATCTTGTTGAGAATTTTTGCATCTGTGTTCCTCAGGGATATTGGTCTAGAATTCTCCTTTTTGGTGGGGTCTTTGTCTGTTTTCCAAATGTGATGCTGGCCTCATAAAACAAGTTTGGAAGTATTCTGTCCTTTTCTATCTGTCAGAACAGCTTTGGTAGAATAGGTATGGTTTCTTCTTAAAACCTTTGAACAATTCCCCTGGGAGCGATCTGGCTCCAGACTTTAGTGTCTTGGGAGGTTTTTGATGACTGCTTCAATATCCTCCGTGGTTATTGGCCTCTTCAGGTTTTCTATTTCTTCCTGTTCCAGTATTGGTAATTTGTGATTCCCCAGAAATTCATCTGTTTCTTCTGGGTTACCTAATCTGCTGGTATGTGGCTGCTCTAATACGGTTTTTTTTAAATTTTTTTATTTTATAAATTTATTTTTTATTGGTGTTCAATTTGCCAACATATAGAATAACATCCAGTGCTCATCCCATCAAGAGCCCCCCTCGGTGCCCATCACCCAGTCGCCCCCCACCCCCTGCCCACCTCCTTTTCCACCACCCCTTGTTTGTTTTCCAGAGTTAGGAGTCTCTCATGTTCTGTCTCCTTCTCTGATATTTCCCACTCATCTTTTCTCCTTTCCCCTTTATTCTCTTTTACTATCGTTTATAATCCCCAAATGAATGAGACCATATAATGTTTGTCCTACTCTGATTGACTTATTTCATTCAGCATAATACCCTCCAGTTCCATCCATGTCGAAGAAAAAGGTGGGTATTTGTCATTTCTAATGGCTGAGTAACATTCCATTGTATACATAAACCACATCTTCTTTATCCATTCATCTTTCGATGGACACCGGTAGGATCCTTCCAGTTTGGCTATTGTGGACATTGCTGCTAGAAACATCGGGGTGCAGGTGTCCCAGCATTTCATTACATCTGTATCTCTGGGGTAAATCCCCAGCAGTGCAATTGCTGGGTCGTAGGGCAGATCTATTTTTAACTCTTTGAGGAACCTCCACACAGGTTTCCAGAGTGGCTGCACCAGTTCACATTCCCACCAACAGTGCAGGAGGGTTCCCCTTTCTCCACATCTTCTCCAGCATTTGTGGTTTCCTGCTTTGTTAATTTTCCCTATTCTCACTGGTGTGAGGTGGTATCTCATTGTGGTTTTGATTTGTATTTCCTTGATGGCAAGTGATGCGGAGCATTTCGTCATGTGCTTGTTGGCCATGTCTAGGTCTTCCTCTGTGAGATTTCTGTTCATGTCTTTTGCCCATTTCATGATTGGATTGTTTCTTTGCTGTTGAGTTTCATAATTTCTTTATAGACCTTGGATACTAGTCCTTTATCTGATACGTCATTTGCAATTATTCTCTCCCATTATGTAGGTTGCCTTTAGTTTTGTTGACTGTTTCTTATGTTGTGCAAACGCTTCTTATCTTGATGAAGTCCCAGTAGTTCATTTTTGCTTTTGTTTCTCTTGCCTTCATGGATGTATCTTGCAAGAAGTTACTGTGGCCATGTTCTAACAGGGTGTTGCCTATGTTCTCCTCTAGGATTTTTGATGGAATCTTGTCTCACATTAAGACATTTCATCCATTTTGCATTTGTATTGGTGTATGGTGTAAGACAATGGT
The DNA here is from genome assembly GCF_011100685.1 of Canis lupus familiaris. Classification (NCBI taxonomy): domain Eukaryota; kingdom Metazoa; phylum Chordata; class Mammalia; order Carnivora; family Canidae; genus Canis; species Canis lupus. Next base: position 82,635 of record NW_023330381.1, read on the forward strand.
CTAGGAACCACTTTTATTCAAAAACAATAATAGGAAAGTAATTTTATGTTCATAAATAAAGCATAAAGTTCCAGTAAACTTTTGAAAAATTGTTGTATATCATAAGCAATCAACAAAATGTGAATTAAAGTGAACAAAGAAACAAAATATTGTTTGGATCATCATATTGTCAAAGACTTAATACATTAACAATGCGTCTTGTGTTATTAATGCATCTTCCAATCTCCAGGGATACTGTCCCAATTCCTAGATGCATTAGTTAGCTTCTGTTTTGTTCTATTTTTCTATTTTAATTACATTTTACATTCACTAGTGACTTTGAAATAGGGTCACCAAGGGCCCTTTTTTGTAACTTAGTTGATCTTGTCTATTTAACGGGTTGGCTGTTAAACAGCTGGTAAAGCATCCTCAATCATATCTTGGTAAAACTTTTTGGAAATCCCCCCATGCTAAAATTGTTTGGTCAGATCATCAGCTTTTCAAAATCAAAAAGAATTTTTGGTTTTCCTTTGCCTGTTTATTTGTCTTTCCTTCTATATAGCTAATCAGATTATGCAGAAATACTTCATTTTTAAAATCAGATATTCTAATTCATGATAAATGTTAGATGAAGGGATATAAGAATTAATATAGCTTGTGTTTGCATTTCTATTGCTAACTTTGTGTGAAAATTAAGTCAGTAAGCATGACTACATTATATCCATGTCACTATCGATAAATCTTATTAACTGTGAGTTCCACTAAGGCTCTGTATGGATAAAAAAAAAACACTGGATCCCAAATGAGAGAACAAAGTATAAGTATATTCGTATTTCTCAATACAATTTTTTGTTATGAAATTTGAAAAAATGATTAAAATATTTCCTGTACTTTCCTAAGTGCATGCATCTAAACTTCTATCTATCTATCTATCTATCTATCTATCTATCTATCTATCATCTATCATCTATCTATTATTTATTATCTATCATCTATCTACATTTATATGTAAACACACATTTAAATGTGTTGTGTGTATTCTTTAATGTAGGTAGTTCATAAGGATATTAGGAATTAATTTCATTTCTAAAATGTCATTTCCTTTTAAAGAATATTAATCACGGAAGCAACTGAAGAAGTTTCTAAGCTTGCTTTATGAATTGATCACGTATGTTAGCAACAAAATGGTTAGATTTGATAGATAGATGATGCAATATTTATTGCCCTAGCTGCCAACATATGCACGTACACACACTCATTCACATACACAATCTCAGTCGTACAATTACATCTTTTCTTTTTTTTTTAATTTTTTATTGATTTATGATAGTCACACAGAGAGAGAGAGAGACAGAGAGGCAGGGACACAGGCAGAGGGAGAAGCAGGCTCCATGCACCCGGAGCCCGACATGGGATTCGATCCCGGGTCTCCAGGATCGCGCCCTGGGCCAAAGGCAGGCGCCAAACCGCTGCGCCACCCAGGGATCCCCAATTACATCTTTTCAACTTAAAACTTGGTTAACATTTCATCCAAGAAAATCTTTTTTTTTTTAAACAAATACTTTTTACTGTCTAGGCATAGTAAACAAAAATTAGTAAGTTACATCTGCAATATAATTAATTTGTCAGGATGTTTCTGAGGCATGTTTCTGAAGTAAGTAACTGGAAGGACAGAGGGTGGTTTTGCATAGGGATAATACCCAGGATCAGCAAGGACTTTTGCTAGAGATTACAATAGGGAATGAAGGGAAGATGACTATAAGAAAGAAAGGAAGGTGAGCCCTGGGTAACAATGCTGTGTTTCATATGTGAGCTACTGCAGATATTTCAAGTGTGCATCTGCAGGACATTTAGACAGTTTTTTGCCCATGAGCATATTTCAATGTTTGTCCTCCCTGATAGTGTCTAGGAATTCAGAATGCTACTTTTTGTTGCATAGGTCCATCTGAGACTATTCTGTCAAACAAGGAACCCAGGAGGAAGCTTTGGTTGAAACTAGCCATCTATTAGCATGCCATCCAATAGAAATGCTAATTCCAGTCTACCTGGACTACAGTCTGAGAAGTTTGCCCTATACTGTCAGTAAAATCGAAGAATGTCTCCACATAATTAAGGGACTTTCTAGTAACAGGTTCAGGTAAATACAACACAATAGAAAATTATCACAAGCTCATAATCTAGAACCCTTTAAAAACTTCATTATCTTATATATTTTTTTATGATCTCTATTTTTTTATGTGGCCTATAGTAGAATTTAAATGAAAAGTCCCATGGAGCTGTGACCAGTAGAGCTGACTAAATGCCCAGTCTAAGAGACTATATTCTAATACTCAAAAATTAAGGCACTGAAAGATCAAGGGAACATGATACTAATTCTTATATTGACCTTTAACATTAGTATAGTATATTCTATAGGAATCATAGGAATTAAAGGACTTCCACTAAGTAGACTTTTGAAATAGAAGTAAAGAATATATTCTGGTCTTTGTAAATATCTATGTGTTTATTAATATACTGAGAAGCCACTATGTTCCAGGAAATGTGATAAGATCTGAGTCTACTACTGAGAATAAGATTGGCCCTGATCCCAAGGCTATCACAGTCTAAGTGGGTGACACATAGAAAATAAGCAATCTCTACACCCAATTGCTCTGATGTAAGGATGACAGATATACGAACACAGTGGAGTTGTAACTAGCCTAGTCTGCAGGAATTGAGATGGTATCTCAGAACTTATTCTGGATGCAATGAGGAAAATGTAATAAAATGATCAAAACAAGAGACAGGAAGTCCAGTTAGAATATGAAGGTTTCGGGGATCCCTGGGTGGCTCAGTGGTTAAACACCTGCCTTCGGCCCAGGGCGTGATTTTGGAGTCCCGGGATCGAATCCCACATCAGGCTCCCTGCATGGAGTCTGCTCCTCCCTCTGCCTGTATCTCTGCCTCTGTCTCTCATGAATAAATAAAATCTTAAAAAAAAGAATATGAAGGTTTCATATTGAGTATGAGATCAAAGTGATCTGAGGTAGGGTAGAAGAAGATGGAATGGAAAAGATAGACCTTTTAATGACATATTAGAGACGTATTTTTTTTCAGACAAACTAGATTTTATTTTTTATAATTTATTTTTTATTGGTGCTCAATTTGCCAACATATAGAAGAACACCCAGTGCTCATGCCATCAAGTGCCCATCAGCCAGTCACCCTACCCCCCACCCACCTCCCTTTCTACCACCCCTAGTTCGTTTCCCAGAGTCTAGTCTAAATAGATTGGTCTTTTCCAGATGTGGGAAGCTGGGTGGAAGGGGGCCTTCTAAAACAAGAGTAATGATAATGAAATACGCAAGAGTAATAATAGTAGATTAGTGGATAAAGATGCCAGATTTCAGTAGCCTGAGTAATGAATGAAGGGGTAGAGAAGTGAAGAAATGAAAACATATATATTGACTAGGAGAATTCATCTAAATGGCATGGCCTTGAAATTCAGTTACTGGACGTTAACGTGAGCTTTGCTAAAGAATACAACTTGTGCCAAGTATTGCCTCATATTGTAATAGTATGAATGTATGTAAAGGGGGTTTGGTGGATCACAGAGAAGTGCAGAAATAAGGAACTATTTATTGAATACTATAAAGTGTCAGATGAAATGGGATTAGGGTTCACCATGCTTTTTTAAATTGTTAAATTTTGCAACAGTTTAGTATAGAAAAATGAATAAACTTTAAGGACACAGGTCTATATATAGAAGGAACATGAACTGTGTCATATAAGCCATTTCTCTACTTAGACCAGGCCTGTACCCACATAATCCTCCCTGAAGAGAGAGACACTATCCTGATTTCTAACTCGATCAGTTTTGCTTAACTTTGAAATTTGTGTAAATGAAATTGTATTCTACACATTCTTTTCTGTCTTGCTTCTTCACTCAAAATTATGTTTGGGAGAACTTTTTATACTATTGAATGTAACAATATTATTTTTATCTTCATTGTTATGTGCTTCCATTTTATGAATATATCACGATTTAAAAACTGATTCTATCACTGATGGGCATTTTGGTTATTGGGTTATTGGGAATGATGAGGCTAAACTTTCTTAAACATGCATTCTGTGTACATATGTACACATTTTGATTGGGTAAAGACCTAGGATTATAATTTCCTGCATCATATATATCTGGACATCTGTTTAAAAAATATATTCAAAAAGTTTTCATAGTGTTTATAGGAATGTACACCCTAATATTCAAGAAACTTGATATGGCCCATCTATTTAATATCCATTATTCTCATGATTGTGCAGTACTTGTGAATTTAATTTTCTTTTCCCTAAATACTAGAAAGTTCACATTTCATATGTTCACTGGCCTTTAGATATGCTCTTTAGTGAAGAAATTAGCCTAATTGTTATTAGATTAGATTTTTCTTTTCTTATTGAGTTGTAGCAAATTTTATAAATTTTGACTATAGCCCTTGACAATTATTGCAAATATCTTCTCACACTCCATGATTTGTCTTATTTAAATCATTTTTAAGGCACTTGGGTGGCTCAGTCAGTTAAGCATCTGACTCTTGATCTCAGCTCAGATCTTGATCTCAGGGTGGTGAGATCAAGCCCCATGTTGGGTCTCCATGCTGGGCATGCAGCCTACTTTAAAAATCATTCTTATTAAAGTATAACTGACACACAATAACATGCACTTACTTTTTAAAAATGTACTTAAGTGTAGCATTCCACCAAGTCTTGACAAATGTACAACATCTTTACAACTACTAATGCGATCAAGATATATAAATTTCTATCACTTCTAAATGTTTGACTGTGTTCTTTCCCAGTTAATCCTTCATACTAGATTTGGTTTGTCTTTTCTAATTAAACTAAATCTTATAGTATTTTCCCTTTAATACATATATATTTTTTCCTCTGGCATACGACTTTGAGATTTATCCACAGTATCACACACATGAATTCTTTATTCTTTTCCTGCTATGTAGCCCTCCATGTATATTTATATATACCACTTTTTGAATTACTTCTCACAGGGATCCCTGGGTGGCTCAGTGGTTTAGCTCCTGCTTTTGGTCCAGGGCGTGATCCTAGGGTCCTGGGATTGAGTCCTGCATCAGGTACCCTGCATGGAGCCTGCTTCTCCCCCTGCCTGTGTCTCTCATGAATAAATAAAATCTTTAAAAGATAAAGTACTTCTCAATGATTACTTATATTACATTCCTCTTTTGATTATTATGAATAAAATTGCAATTATCAAGTCTTTCTAAGGACATTTTTTTTCCTCTTAGGTAAATTCTTAGGGATGGATTTGTCATGTTACATAATAGATACACTTTTAAGTTTTTAAGAAATTGCAGAACTATATTCCACACTGGTTTTACTACTTTCTATTTCCACCAGTGATAAGAAAATTTCAACTGCTTCCTGTTTTTCCCACCCTTGCTATTGTTAATACATTTCATTTTTATTATTGGAACAAATGTTTAGTAATGTCTTATTATCATTTAAGTTTTATTTCCTTAATCACTAATGATGTTGAGCTTCTTTTCATGTGCACATTTGATATTCATGCCTCTTCCTATGTGCAGTATATGTTCAAATCTTTTACCAGTTTCATTGGGCTGTTTTCTTTTTATTGGTAAACTGTGTATTTGAGTACATGTGTACACTCACACATACATGTTCCTTTGTATCCATCATATTATATACATAGCATAGGTTAAGTAAGATGTATTTCATATATATATAATGAAATATGTCCCAAATATATATGTGCATATATACTCTGTGTAGACATATATCTGTACACTAAATACATGACCTTTGTAAATACATGTTTTGTAAATATCTTCTCCTAGTATTGGGCCTTTCTTTTCATTTTTTTAAACAGCTCTTTTTTAAGTTTATTTATTTGTGTAATCTCTACACTCCGTGTGGACTTGAACTCAACCCTAAAATCAAGTGTCTCATAGTTCTTCTGACTGAGCCAGACTGGCACCTCCTTTTCACTTTTTTTAAAAAAGATTTCATTTATTTATTCATGAGAGACACAGAGAGGCAGAGACATAGGCAGAGGGAGAAGCAAGCTCCACGCAGGGAGCCAGATGTGGGACTCGATCCCAGGTCTCCAGGATCAGGCCTTGGACTGAAGGCAGCGCTAAACCGCTGAGCCACCAGGGCTGCCCTCCTTTTCACTTTTTAACAGTATTTTTGAAAAGCAGGTTTTTATTAGGTCTATGCTCTATTTTATTTTTCATTTGTGTTCATTTTTATCCATATGTATGTATTATTGTAGCAGCACCATTTGTGATAAGACATTATTTTTCCCTTCAATTTGCCTGATATTATTCTATTTAAGTACACATTGCTCTATCCCAATAAGCTATGTGTTTAAACATATCTCCATGTCAGTTTTTTAAACTTTCCATTGTATTGCTATACTATACTATTATTTGTTCAATTTATGCACAAGTATTTAATGTTTAAATGAAGCTGTAATTTTTTGTAATTTTTAAAAATTTTTCAAGTTCAAATGCTCATTGTTATACACAAATAGAATTTTTTATATATATCAACGCTCTATCTCATGCTTTTGTTAAACTCACTTATTTATTCAAAGATTATCTTGTAGATCATTTAGGATTCCTTATCCCCCCAATCCTGCTATCAAAGGAAGATGATTAAACTCCTATATTGCTAATCAAAATGTCATTATTTTTTCTCACCTTATTTTACTGGCTAGGAATTCCAGCACATGGTTAAACATGAACTATAAGTAGCCATCTTTGCATAGTTCATAATTTTAGAGGAAAGCTTTCAGGCTTTCCCCCTCATATTTGATATTAGCAGAAGTTTTGGGTTGTTTTTTTTTTATATATATAACTAAGTATCCTTTATCACATGGAGACAGTTTTCTCTGCTTCTACTTTACTGAGAAAAATTTTTAAGCATAAAGAAGTGTTGAATTTTGGCAAATATTTTTTCCTGAAACTATTCAGAAGAAACATGGATTCTCCCTTTTTCTGTTATTGTGGAGAATAAGTTGATTTCAAATATTGAACCAACATTGAATTCCTGGGGTAAATGTTGCCTTCTCCTGATGTGTTATGCTTATATTGCTATTGAGCATAATGAGTTTGATTGGCTATTGTTTCTTTGAAATTTTCTATCTAGGTTTATAGAAGATATAGTTCAATAGTTTTTCTTTTTTTATAGTATCCTTGGTTTTGATATCATGGTTACACTCACCTTATAAAGGAGAGGGAGAGGGTGCTTAATATCATCTGTTTTATGAGGAAATTTAATATTGATTTGTTTTGCAATATACTCTTAATGATGTTTTCTTAAAAATAAGTCTTAATATCCAAGAGTGAAAACCCCCATCATTCTTTATGTTCTTCAGATGTGATCTCGGCCCTTGCATTCTATCTAAATCTTACAGGTGTTTCTTAAATCCCTTGCATTTCGGCCCTTGCATTCTATCTAAATCTTACAGGTGTTTCTTAAATCCTCAAAAAATAAGGTTGGATACATTCCCTACTCTTATTTTCTCAACGACATTAGATAAAATTCATAATATCCCATGTTTAAATCTCTAGTCCTAGAAGTTTTACTTTAGAATGTCTTTAACTACAAATTCTATTTCTTTACTAGTTGTAGGATTGTTTCAGGTTATGTATTTCATTTTGGATGTGTTTTTGTAGTTTGCTGACTTTGAAATATTCATCTGTTTCATTTAAGCTCTCTAAAATATTTTTGTTAATGGTTTGCAGTATCCTCTAATATCCTTTTAATATCTGAGATCTGGGATGATAGGTTTCATTTCTGATTTTTCTAGGAAGTGAAGTGTGTTTTCCTCCTCTCACTGTGTTATTTTGTTGTTTTGCTTGTCAGTCTGGTTAGAAGTTCATCAATATTATTAATCTCTAAAGAACCAGCTTTTAGGGGGGCCTGGGTGGCTCAGCAGTTGAGCATCAGCCTTGGTCTCAGGGGATGATCTTGGACATCCAGTATCAAGCAGTTCCCTGTGGGAAGCCTATTTCTCCCTCTGCCTATGGCTCTGCCCGTGTCTTTCATGAATAAAGAAATAAAATCTTTAAAAACAAAACAAAACAGCTTTTGGTTAGATTAATTTTCTCTATTGTATTTTTGTTTCTAATTTTGTTGACTTCTAGTCTTATCTCTATCTTTGCTTCCGTCTCATTCTTTGGGTAGTTTTTTCACTCTTTTTTTCAGCTTTTTGTTATTGTTGTCAAGGATTTAATATTTGGTTTGAAACTTTTTCTTTTGTAATATAAACATTTAACATTATAAATTTTCCACTTGTTCCTAGGTTTACCTTCATTCCACATATTTTTCATTTATTTCAATATGTTATTTTATTTCCTTTGAGTCTTAGTGGTTGACTCATAAAGTATTTAGAAGTAACCTGTTTAATTTGTAAATATTTTCTTTCCATTTTTCTTTGGTTATTGATTGTTAGTTTGATTTCTTTGTGGTCAGAGAATATCTTCTATATGATTCCAGTTTGTTTAAACTCATTAATATTTGTTTTATTTTACCTCTCTTGTTGGGATACCGATTTTGCAGTCTTACATGTACACTTCAAATAATGTGCATTCTCTTGATGGGATGAGCACTGGGTTTTATTCTATATCTTGGCAAATTGAACACTGATAAAAAATAAATTTATAAAAGAAAATAATATGCATTCTGCCATTATTAGGCAGAGTGTTCTATAAACATCAATTATATATAATTGACATATAGTTTTTCTATACTTTTGTGGATTTTCAGTCAACTAGTTCCATCGATTAGTAAATCTCCAGCTATGATTTACAATTTACCTATTATTTCTTCTTTTATTTATGCCAGTTTATTCTTCTTATATTTTGGTGTACTGTTAAATACATAAATAATTAAGATCTTTAGTTGTTATCGGTGAATTGGATAATTTAATGGTATGTAATTTTCTTTTGTATGTTTGTTAACTTTCTTTGATGGTAATATTAGCATATTTACTCCAACATTCCCTTTATTGTGGTTCACATGGTAGTCATTTTTTAATTGTTTGACTTATCTATGTCATTATATTTGAAGTGAAGTGTTTAAATACTGCATCTAGGTGGGAGGTTTCTTAAAAACACATTCTTATAATCCCTGTCTTTTAATCAGTGTAGGTATGTTTTGGTCATTTATACAATGTAATTATTTATGTTTGAACATCTGTTAATCATTTTGTTTGTTCTCATGGTTCTTTCTTTTGTTTCTCATTTTCTGCCTCAAAATTAATAGCCCCAGTGTTTCATTTTAATTTATATAACGTACGTTTGACTATACCATTTCTTAAAAGTTTGTGTGTGACATGATGTACCCAAGAAACATTTCACAGACCAGTTATAATCAATATTTTACTACTGGAGGTAGAATGCAGAAAATGTATTACTATATAAGACCCATCACTCTTCCCTTTTTTATTGTGGTTATCATTTATATTAAGTTTACAGACGTGAGTAGCTCCATCAGATAATGCTATAATTTTTGGTTTCATCAATTTTATGAAAGGATTTGTATAGAACTGGTGCCTTTGTTTGTCTTGACTGTTTAGTAGAAACCTACAATTAAGCCGTCTGCGCCTGGAGTTCTCTTTATGGGATGTCTTACTACATATTTGTTTACTTTAATAGATATAGGACTATATATATTAGATATTTCAACTTGAATTATCTTTGGTATATTGTATCCTTCAAAGAATTAGTGCATTCCATTTAAGTTGCCACATCTACTCTGCAGACATTTTCAAAATATTTCATTTTTATCTTCTTAATATCTGTATAATCTCTAATGATGTTATCGCGCTCATTCCTGACAAAGCTTATCTTTTCTTCAGGTCAGTCTCACAGCAGTTTTATCAGTGTTATTTATCTTTTCTAAGAATCAGCTTTCAATTCCTTTGATCTTCTCTCTTGCTTTATTGTGTTCTGTTTCATTGATTTTTGCCTTATTGTTTCCTTTCTTCTGTTTAAATACTTTCTCTTTGACTTTTTTTTCATGTAGATTGCCTAAGACATCATAGGTAACAATGAGAAATCACACAGCAATAACAACATTCATCTTGTTGGGACTTACAGAGGACCCACAGCTGCAAGTTCTTCTTTTTATCTTCTTATTTCTCAGCTACGTGCTGAGCATTACTGGAAATTTGACCATTATCATTCTTACATTTATGGATTCTCATCTTAAAACACCTATGTATTTTTTTCTCCTGCAATTTCTCCATCTTAGAAATCTCATTCACAACAGTATGCATTCCCAGATTCTTGTACAGTATAACAACTGGAGACAACACTATTACGTATAATGCTTGCGCTTGCCAAATATTTTTTATTGGGCTTTTTGGGGTCACAGAATTTTTTCTCCTGGCAGCCATGTCCTATGACCGCTATGTGGCCATCTGCAAACCCCTTCATTATATGACCATCATGAATAACAAAGTCTGTACCATCCTTGTCCTCTGTTGCTGGATTTCTGGGCTGCTGATCATCATCACACCCCTTGGTATGGGCCTCCAGCTGGAATTCTGTGACTCCAATGCCATTGATCATTTTGGCTGTGATGCATCTCCTCTTTTTAAGATTTCATGCTCGGATACATGGGTTATAGAACAGGTGGTTATAATCTGTGCAGTACTGACATTCATTATTACACTGATAGGTGTCATTCTTTCCTATATATATATCATCAGGACAATTCTAAGATTTTCTTCTGCTTCTCAAAGAAAAAAAGCTTTCTCCACCTGTTCTTCACACATGCTTGTTGTTTCCATTACATACGGCAGCTGTATTTTCATCTATATCAAGCCTTCGGCCAAAGAAGAGGTGGATATCAATAAAGGGGTATCCGTGCTCACTACATCTGTTGCTCCTTTGTTGAACCCTTTCATTTATACTTTGAGGAACAAGCAAGTGAAACGAGCTTTCAATGACACAATCAAAAAAATTGCATTTATCTTACACAAATAAGAGCACACTGAATACTACTGGAAAATACTACTGGAAAATACTACTGGAAAATACTACTGGAAAATTTGCTGGTCTTTTTATCCTTATTTGATTTTTTGCTTATTTTTTATTTTTTATAATAAATTAATTTTTTATTGGTGTTCAATTTGCCAACATACAGAATAACACCCAGTGCTCATCCCTGTCAAGTGCCCCCCTCAGTGCCCGTCACCCATTCACCCCCACCCCCTGCCCTCCTTCCCTTCCACCACCCCTAGTTCCTTTCCCAGAGTTAGGAGTCTTTATGTTCTGTCTCCCTTTCTGATATTTCCCACACACTTCTTCTCCCTTCCTTTATATTCCCTTTCACTATTATTTATATTCCCCAAATGAATGAGAACATATAATGTTTGTCCTTCTCCGATTGACTTACTTCACTCAGCATAATACCCTCCAGTTCCATCCATGTTGAAGCAAATGGTGGGTATTTGTCATTTCTAATGGCTGAGGAATATTCCATTGTATACACAAACCACATCTTCTTTATCCATTCATCTTTCAATGGACACCGAGGCTCCTTCCACAATTTGATGTTTTTTTAAAGAGAGTGCATTTACTAATCCTTATGTTGCATCTCGTCCCATGTAAAAAGAAAAAAAAAAGTTTTTTCATCCTAGGTATTTAAAGTAGATATTGGAACTTTCCCTTTCAAAATTAAAATAAAAATTCAATATTATATACATTAAAGTCAGAAAATTGATTATTTCTTTTTTTAAAGATTTTATTTATTCATTCCTGTGAGACACAGAGAGAGAAGCAGACAGAGGGAGAGGGAGAAGCAGGCTCCATGCAGGGAGCTGGATGTGGGACTTTATCCCGGATCCCGAGATCGGGACCTGAGCCAAAGGCAGATGCTCAACGGCAGAGCCATCCAGGCTTCCCAAATTAAGATTATTTAAAGCTGACATTTTATTTTCTCTCTTTGATAAAATATTAACATTTATAATTTTATACTTTACAACCGAAAATAGATAATAGCACATATCTGTTATATACACTGGCCTTCTATTTATTGGTTTAAAGTAGCTGCTTTATGGTATGAACAGTAAAAGAGGAGTAACCAACAAATTTCTTTATAAAGACTACTTGGAAACTTCGTTATAAAGATTCAGATAGAAAAAAAATGAATTGACTGATTACATTTATTCCACATGGTTTGTTTTTGTCTTTTTGTTTTTAACAGGTAGGCATTTTGGAACTTTTGATTTCTGAGTAGTGGGGAACGATTAGATCTATTTAACACAAAATTTGCATTGGCTGCAGGTAAATTCTTTTTCTCTGGTTTGGAAATTAATCTGATAAAAATAAAATTGATAAAAATAAGTTTGTATTCATTGAGAATATATAAAATTTTCTAAATTTTATATACTTTATTATATAACCTGAGAATATAAGAACCATATAGAACAAAAAGGAAAAATGGAAAAATCCATAATCATAGTGGGTGATTTTTACACATTATCTCAGCATTGCATAGCTCAAACTGACCAAAGCATCAATATAATATAGAAATCTAAACAACTCATGTAACAAACCAGACCTAATCATCAGTATGAAATATTGTACAAAAAATTCCTGAAAGCTGAACACTACTTTCAAGAGAAAAAATGTTTATGAAATTGAAGTTTTGAGTAAGCGATCAATATGAAGATATGTTGAACATCTCACATGTATTCAGAAATTAAATAGTATACACATGAAAAGCATTTGTATAAAAAAGGAGCTCAAAATGAATATTAGAAAATATTTGTACTCTATGATATGAAAATATTATGTGCTAAAGCCTGTGTGATACAGATAAAGGTGTGCTTGGAAAGAAATATATAGTGTAAGTATTTATATTTTAAGAAGAAGAAACAGTAAAATCAATTATCTAAGTATCCATTTCAAGAAGTAAGAAAAAGTACAAATTAAATCAAAGAAATGCAGAAGAGAATATACAACAGCAAAAAACTAAAAGTATAGAAACAGTATTTCAATAAAGGATGTCACCATTTGCTTCAATGTGGATGGAACTGGAGGATATTATGCTGAATGAAGTAAGTCAGTCGGAGAAGGACAAACACTACATGATTTCATTCATATGGGGAATATAAAAAATAGTGAAAGGGATTAAAGGGGAAAGGAGAGAAAATGAGTGGGAAATATCAGAGAGGGAGACGGAACATGAGAGACTCCTAACTCTGGGAAACGAACAAGGGGTGGTGGAAAGGGAGGTGGGCGGGGGGATGGGGTGACTGGGTGACAGGCACTGGTGGGGGCACTTGATGAGATGAGCACTGGGTGTTATACTATATGTTGGCAAATTGAACCCCAATAAAAAAGATACAAAAAAAAAAAAGGAAATCACCAATGCCAAGAATTTTTATTCTGTTGTTTTATACTTGAGTGTTGTAGATTTGAGTATTAGGTCTGATTGCTTTAGAAGTCTTTTTTTAAATCCTTGTTGAATTTGAGCCTAGTTGTTCTATCCATTTTTGAAAATTAAGTCTCCGATTATTGTTGCTCAACTGTCTATTCTTCATTAGTCAGTTTTGCTTTATGTATTTTGGGGCTCTGTTGTTAAGTAGTTGGATGCTTTAAATTTGTTTTCCAATGTTTTACTTTCAATATGCTTATATTTTTGAATCTGTATGTATCTTCTATAGACAGTATACTGTGGTTACTTTTTTCTCATTATTCCAGATTGAAAATCTCAGCTTTTCAATTGGATAGTTGGATCCATTTACATGTAATGTTATTATTGATATAGATGGATGTACCTCTCCCACTTTACTTTTTGCTCTCTAGATGTCTATTGTACTCCTTCCTCTTCTATTCCTACTTCAATGCCTCCTTTTGCATTAAGTGAATATTTCCAGTTTTATCATTTTAATTCTTTTAATGATGCTTCCACAATATTTTTGATGTATTTTTCTATTGTTATCTGTAGGGCTTACCATACACATTCTAACATCATCGTCTATGTCAGAATAATACTTAAATCTAGTGAGACAGAAACATTACTCCTATATAGTTTTATTCTCTCACATTGAAGTTTACTGTACTGACGAATATACAACTATGTATACAGTTTAAAACCATTGAACTGCATAGTTTAAGTGGGTGAGTTTAGAGCATATAAATTACATATCATCAGTACTTATATATCCGGGATAAATATTTATATATGGAAATATATATAAATGTACTTTTAAATTATACACATACATATACCATACTGCCTAGTCTTTTAACCCAGATAAAACCTGCACATAAATATTCATGATGACCTTATAATAGCCAAAAATTTGCAACAACTCAGATGTCACTTAAAAAGTAAGCGTTGATCACATTATTACACATCCATACAATTGAAGAATATTTAGCAGTGTAAAGAAACAAGCTATTGACATAGATAACACCTTGGATAAATCTCCAGAGAATTATGCCACGTCAAAAAGTCAATCCCAACAGTCATGTGCACTATTGATTTGTTTATGCCAAAATTAGAAAGTGGAGAACAAATTAGTGAATTCTAGTGATGGAAAGACTAAGGGAAATGGAGGCTTGCCTGGCTACAAATAAAAAAAAAAAAGAGCAAATGAGGGGATATTGTGATCATGAAATTTTTCTGTACTTGTATTGTGTGGTTACCAAAGTCCTGGGTGTGAGATTGTGTCTTATAAGATGTGACCACTGCAAGAAACTGGGTAAAGTATGCATGAGTTCTTTCTGTTATTTATTACATGTACATGTGAATCTATAATTATATCAAATAAAACTTAATTCTTACATCCAATTGCCTTAGAAAAGAAGCCAAGCATTTGCTTTGTTGTGATATCATTGTTGTGTTTATACATTTAATGCTATGGTTATACCTCTGTGTCTCTAAGGAAATGGTCCCACTACTACACATATTTTTTTGTGTGTCAAAGTTCATTAGACAATTCATTACTGGCTTTTATACAACAATCACAAAGGACCCTCTTGTTTTTTTTCCCTTGATTCTTATGCCCCCATAGCATATTTAGCAAATATAATCAAAGTCATTGATAGTTTATAAATTACAGGGCACCTTATCTCCATGGCTAGAAAAAAATCAGACCATTAAATCTTCCCGTCCCCGCGTTTCATTGCATCTGTATCTTTGGGGTAAATCCCCAGCAGTGCAATGGCTGGGTCATAGGGCAGGTCTATTTTTAACTCTGAGGAACCTCCACACAGTTTTCCAGAGTGGCTGCACCAGTTCCCATTTCCATCAACAGTGAAGGAGGGTTCCCCTTTCTCCACATCCTCTCCAACATTTGTGGTTTCCTGCCTTGTTAATTTTCCCCATTCTCACTGGTGTGAGGTGGGATCTCATTGTGGTTTTGATTTGTATTTCCCTGATGGCAAGTGATGCAGAGCATTTTCTCATGTGCATGTTGGCCATGTCTATGTCCTCCTCTGTGAGATTTCTCTTCATGTCTTTTGCCCATATCATGATTGGATTGTTTGTTTCTTTGCTGTTGAGTTTAATAAGTTCTTTATAGATCTTGGATACTAGCCCTTTATCTGATACGTCATTTGAGAATATCTTCTCCCATTCTGTAGGTTGTCTTTGAGTTTTGTTGACGGTATCCTTTGCTGTGCAAACCTTCTTATCTTGATGAAGTCCCAATAGTTCATTTTTGCTTTTGTTTCTCTTGCCTTCATGGATGAATCTTGCAAGAAGTTACTGTGGCCAAGTTCAAAAAGGGTGTTGCCTGTGTTCTCCTCTAGGATTTTGATGGAATCTTGTCTCACATTTAGATCTTTCATCCATTTTGAGTTTATCTCTGCACATGGTGCAAGAGAGTGGTCTAGTTTCATTCTTCTGCGTGTGGATGTCCAATTTTCCGAATACCTATTTATTGAAGAGACAGTCTTTATTCCAGTGGATAGTCTTTCCTCATTTGTCGAATATTAGTTGACCATAAATAAAGTTCAGGGTCCACTTCTGGATTCTATTCTGTTCCATTGATCTATGTGTCTGTTTTTGTGCCAGTACCACACTGTCTTGCAGACCACAGCTTTGTAGTACAACCTGAAATTTGGCATTGTGATGCCCCCAGCTATGATTTTCTTTTTTAAAATTCCCCTGGCTATTCGGGATCTTTCCCGATTCCATTAAATTATTAATTTTAATTCCAAATTAAAATAATTTGTTCCAACTCTCTGAAGAAAGCCCATGGTATTTTGTTAGGGATTGCATTAAACATGTAAATTGTCCTCCAAACATTATATGTTCTCATTCATTTGGGGAATATAAATAATAGTGAAAGGGAATAGAAGGGACGGGAGAAGAAATGGGTAGGAAATATCAGAAATGTGGGCGACCACAAACTAGCTGGAGTAACTGAACCAAACCAGCCCCGGACTTGTGTCCCTCATTCACTCAAAAGTCTCGGGAGCCTAGAGGATGAATAGTTGGTAGACGCTTGAGAAAAGGCTTGAGCAATGGTTCTCAGGGCTCGCTTTTACGTGGTCGCACACATAACACAATAGATCCAACTTATTCTGACCTGGTCATAAATGTAAATAAGGGTCTGTCTGTCCTTCCTGGTCTGTTTACTGTACCTAATATTCCTTTGAAGTATGCACATCTGGAGCAACAAGCTTATCTATTTACCATGGTCTTCTGGCACCTGGGAGTCTGTCTTGCATGCTGAGAAAGGGGAACTTTGGAGGGTTTCACAAACCTGCTAAAAATAAACACCTTCTTGGCTTTGTTTGGCTCATGCTATAAAATGTTATAAAACCTTGAATAAAGCTGGCACTGCTTGCACATCATCCACTGTGTCCCTCCTGTCCCCATCTCTTTACTTTTCTTTTATTTTCCTCATCCCCTTATCCTCAAGACCCTGATGGTTTTGCTGCAGCGCACGCAACACAGAAAGGGAGACAGAACATAAAGACTCCTAACTCTGGGAAACGAACTAGGGGTGGTAGAAGGGGAGGAGGGCGGGGGTTGGGGGTGAATGGGTGACAGGCAGTGAGGGGGGCACTTGATGGCATGAGCACTGGGTGTTATTCTGTATGTTGGCAAATTCAACACCAATAAAAAATAAATCAATAAATAAATTTATTATTTAAAAATGTAAATTGCCCTGGGTAGCATGGACATTTTCACAATATTAATTCTTCCAATCCATGAGCATGGAATATTTTTCCATCTCTTTGTGTCCTCCTCAATTTCTTTCAGAAGTGTTCTATAGTTTTTAGGGTATAGATCCTTTACCTCATTGGTTAGGTTTATTCCTAGGTATCTTATGCTTTTGGGTGCAATTGTAAATGGGTTTGACTTCTTAATTTCTCTTCTTTCAGTCTCATTGTTAGTGTATAGAAATGCCACTGACTCCTGGGCATTGATTTTGTATCCTGCCACACTGCCAAATTGCTGTATGAGTTCTAGCAATCTTGGGGCGGAGTCATTTGGGTTTTCTACATAGAGTATCATGTCATCGGTGAAGAGGGAGACTTTGACTTCTTCTTTGCCAATTTGAATGCCTTTTATTTCTTTTTGTTGCCTGATTGCTGAGGCTAGGACTTGTAGTACTATGCTGAAAGGAGTGGTGAGAGTGGACATTCCTGTCTTGTTCCTGATCTTAGGGGAAAGGCTCCCAGTGCTTCTTGGGGGAAACTTTAGTTTTTAATATAGAAGATAAGGGGATCCCTGGGTGGCTCAATTGTTTAGCACCTGCCTTCGACTCAGGGCTTGGTCCTGGGATCCTTGGATCGGGTCCCATGTCGGGCTCCCTGCGTGGGGCCTGCTTCTCCCTCTGCTTCTGTCTCTGCCTCTCTCTCTCTCTTTCTCTCTCTCTCTCTCTCTCTCTCTCTCTCTATATATATATATATATATATATATCATGAATGAATAAAATATTTAAAAAATAATATAGAAGATGAACCTTGAACCAAGTGATAGAGGTAATTATTAAAAAATTTTGATGAGAGTGAGGACATATACCCTAGCCCCTCGCCAGTTACACATAGCCCTTCAGCAGCCTTGCAGCTAGAGCCTGGCTGGTAATCACTATTTCTATTCTTCCTGATGTGAAGGCCTCCCACCCACAGTAATAGCCGTATGGCCTCTGCATACCTTCATAGGCACCCACTGGCTAAGACTAGTCAGTGCCCTGGGGTGTTCTTTTTGCCTTGCACAGAACTGTAAAAGAGTTTAGGCCCAGGAAAACCTGTAAACTTCTTTGCCACCAGGTATAATGCAACTACAGCTTCTGCAAGGAGGTTCGAACCTGGCCTGGAGATTCAATCCCCCTTCAAAATCATACTTCCTTGTTAAATTCTCCTTGGGTCTTAGGGTATCTTGTAGCATTCTCATATCTTATGGTTACTAACCTAGCATAGGTTAATAATCCTTGATATTAAACTCCCCCTGTTTAAATCACTGTGTGGTTTCTGTCTCCTGATAGAACCCAGGTAGAAACACCAATATAAAGAATGTGAGAAAGGGACGCGTGGGTGATTCAGGGGCTGAGCGTCTGCCTTCTGTTCAGGTTGTGATCCTGGAGTTCGGGGATTGAGTCCCGCATTGGGCTCCCTGCATGGAGCCTGCTTCTCCCTCTGCCTGTGTCTCTGCCTCTCTCTGTGTGTCTCTTGAATAAATAAATAAAATCTTTTTTTTTTTTTAAAAAGAAGGTAAGATAGAACAGCAATACAGATCCTCTGAATATTAACATCTTAACACACGACGGTTGCAAACAAGGTTAAATCAATATATTTGACAACTTAGATGAAATGGAAAAGTTATGTCGAAGATGTAAATTATAGACCTGACACAAAGTAGAAAATCTGCATACTTTTCTTTCTGCTATGAAAATTGAATACCTGTCTTTTCACAAAGAAAATTCCAAATTTATGTTGCCTTACTGGTGAATACTATCAAAAGGACAAATAATCCAATCCTTCAAAGCATGTGAGGAGAGAACACTTTCTCACTCATTTTGTGAAATCAGCATAAATCTGATACTAACACCAGGCAAAGAAATTACCAATATCTCTCATGATCATAGATGCAAATATCCATATCAATATACTAGTGAACAATGATAACTAAAAATGGTCAAGAAAATTTATTGAATGCTTCATAAAGGAAGATACATGAATAGCCAATAGGCAAATGTAAAGAAGCTCAATATCATTAGTTATGAGGAAATTCAAATTACAAATGAGTCACACGCTCACTAGAATGGCTACAATTAAAATGTAAGCTGACAACATAAATCATGACAAGGATGGAGAGCAACTGGATGTATCATATATTGGTGACAGACATGTGAAATGGTATATAACCACTTAAGAAAATATTCTGGCACTTTTATATAAACATAATTATCATGTCTTAGTAATTGCTCTCCTAGTTATATATCTAAGAAAAATAAAAACTTATATTGCCAAAAATTATACACATAAAGTTAGGACAATAGCTACTTTGGTTGAATCTTGACTGACAGATAGAGACTTGTTTTGATTGTTGGTAATATTCTATATATTTATCTGGGTGGTGGTTATAGGGTTGTATATCTTTGTAAAGATTAATTAACCAGTAAAATTTAATTGTGTACATTTCTTGTAAATTTGTTATACATCAGTAAAATATTAAAGATGAAACAACGAGGGGCACTTGAGTGGCTCAGTGGTAGGCTCAGGTTGTGATCCTGGGGTCCTGGGATCAAGTCCCACATCGGCTCCCTGCATGGAGCCTGCTTCTCCCTCTCGTAAATAAATAAATAAAATCTTTTTTTAAAAAAGAAATGGAATAGAAAATTTTCCACAAAAAAAGAAAGAAAGGAAATTTTCCAGAAAAACAAACACTAAGTGAATTCATCATCAGTATACCTACACTAAAAGAAAAATAATAAAGTGCTCTTTATAACTAAGAAAAATAATGATGTGTATCCTTGAGAATGTCATGAGTACTTCATTAAGTACATAATAAGAAAGAAAATAAGGTGGAAAGTTAAATACACATTGTATAAAAACAATAATAAAAATATCTTGCAGGATTAAAATATATGGAGAATTTTAAAAACAACAAATATTTCGGGAAAAATTCACATCCTGGGATAACTGCTACAAAAAAATTGAGGTTGTTTTAGTAATTTCCTATATGCCAGCGTAAGGAATAAAAAGTGACATAATAAATTCATTGGCTTCCTTAACGCTTTGGAATCTCTGAAAATTGGCAAATTAGACTCTTACATCTTTTAAATCCCTGAAGGAATTAATCTAAGTTAGAGGATTACAGCTCAGCCTTTAGTTTTTAAAAAAAAAAATCTGAATTCCATCCAAACATCAAGTATCCTGTACTTAAAACAAAGGAGATGGATATGGAAATTATCTTGATTGTGGTGATGGTATCACAGATATGTGCATAGGTACAAATTCACCAACTTGTATACATTAAATATATGCAGTTTTTATATATCAGTTATACTACAATAAAACTGTTTAAAAAAGAATAAACAAAACTTGAGGGGTCTAGAGCACTTTATTTCATGAATAAATTTTCTAGGACTATTCTCTAAAAACTCTGTATCTATATAAGAATTGTTAACATATCTATAATGTCATTAGATATTTGCCTGTGTTAGATAACACATCTAAGTACTTGACAGTGGGAAAATATTAGTAGGTACATTTTCAGTTATACGTAGAATGGCCTTGCTCACTTAGTTATCCAGTTCTCTGATTCGGAGTAAATTCTGAAATGTCCAACACAGTCCCGGAAAGATATTCAAAGGAATTGGCATTGGGAAAGTGAAACTGGGAAGGTAGATTGTTCTGCCTTAAAGAGAACTGATTTCTCTCTTAAGGGGTATAAGCACATGCTTTGCTACCATAGCTTAATATTAAGCCAATTAGTTAAGAGAAAATCTTAGAAATATTGTGAATATGTGAATATTAGGAAGAAATATATACTCCCTACTCTTCATACTTCTCTCCATGTGGAGGTACATTCCCTTATTAATAATTTTCAAAAAGAAGAGTTTAATAAGTTCTTTAGAGATCTTGGAAACTAGCCCTTTATCTGATATGTCATTTGCAAATATCTTCTCCCATTCTGTAGGTTGTCTTTGAGTTTTGTTGACTGTATCCTTTGCTGTGCAAAAGCTTCTTATCTTGATGAAGTCCCAATAGTTCATTTTTGCTTTTGTATCTTTTGCCTTCGTGGATGTATCTTGCAAGAAGTTACTGTAGCCGAGTTCAAAAAGGGTGTTGCCTGTGTTCTCCTCTAGGATTTTGATGGAATCTTGTCTCACATTTAGATCTTTCATCCATTTTGAGTTTATCTCTGCATATGGTGCAAGAGAGTGGTCCAGTTTCATTCTTCTGCGTGTGGATGTCCAATTTTCCGAACACCATTTATTGAAGAGACTGTCTTTCTTCCAACGGATAGTCTTTCCTCCTTTATCGAATATTAGTTGACCATAAAGTTCAGGGTCTACTTCTGGGTTCTCTATTCTGTTCCATTGATCTATGTGTTTGTTTTTGTGCCAGTACCACACTGTCTGGATGACCACAGCTTTGTAGTACAACCTGAAATCTGGCATTGTGATGCCCCCAGATATGGTTTTCTTTTTTAAAATTCCCCTGCCTATTCGGGGTCTTTTCTGATTCCACACAAATCTTAAAATAATTTGTTCTAACTCTCTGAAGAAAGTCCATGGTATTTTGATAGGGATTGCATTAAACGTGTAATTTTCCCTGGGTAACATTGGTATTTTCACAATATTAATGCTGCCAATCCATGAGCATGGAATATTTTTCCATCTCTTTGTGTCTTCCTCAATTTTTTTCAGAAGTGTTCTATAGTTTTTAGGGTATAGGTCCTTTACCTCTTTGGTTAGGTTTATTCCTAGGTATCTTATGCTTTTGGGTGCAATTGTAAATGGGATTGACTCCTTAATTTCTCTTTCTTCAGTCTCATTGTTAGTGTATAGAATTGCCATTGATTTCTGGGCATTGATTTTGTATCCTGCCATGCTTCCAAATTGCTGTATGAATTCTAGCAATCTTAGGGTGGAGGGTTTTGTGTTTTCTATGTAGAGTATCATGTCATCGGCAAAGAGGGAGAGTTTGACTTCTCTTTGCCAATTTGAATGCCTTTAATGTCTTTTTGTTGTCTGATTGCTGAGGCTAGGACTTCCAATACTATGTTGAATAGCAGTGGTGAGGGTGGACATCCCTGTCTTGTTCCTGACCTTAGGGGAAAGGCTCCCAGTGCTTCCCCATTGAGAATGATATTTGCTGTGGGCTTTTCGTAGATGGCTTTTAAGATGTCGAGGAAAGTTCCCTCTATCCCTACACTCTGAAGAGTTTTGATCAGGAATGGATGCTGTATTTTGTCAAATGCTTTCTCTGCATCTAATGAGAGGATCATATGGTTCTTGGTTTTTCTCTTGCTAATATGATGGATCACATTGATTGTTTTACGAGTGTTGAACCAGCCTTGTGTCCTGGGGATAAATCCTACTTGGTCATGGTGAATACTTTTTTTAATGTGTTGTTGGATCCTATTGGCTAGTATCTTGTTGAGAATTTTTGCATCCCATGTTCATCAGGGATATTGGTCTGTAATTCTCCTTTTTGGTGGGGTCTTTGTCTGGTTTTGGAATTAAGGTGATGCTGGCCTCATAGAACAAATTTGGAAGTACTCCATCTCTTTTTATCTTTCCAAACAGCTTTAGTAGAATAGGTATCATTTCTTCTTTAAACGTTTGATAGAATTCCCCTGGGAAGCCATCTGGTCCTGGACTCTTGTGTCTTGGGAGGTTTTTGATGACTGCTTCAATTTCCTCCCTGGTTATTGGCCTGTTCAGGTTTTCTATTTCTTCCTGTTCCAGTTTTGGTAGTTTGTGGCTTTCCAGGAATGCGTCCATTTCTTCTAGATTGCCTAATTTATTGGCGTATAGCTGTTCATAATATGTTTTTAAAATCGTTTGTATTTCCTTGGTGTTGGTAGTGATCTCTCCTTTCTCATTCAGGATTTTCTTAAATTGAGTCTTCTCTCTCTTCTTTTTAATAGGATTGGCTAATGGTTTATCTATCTTATTAATTCTTTCAAAGAACCAACTCCTGGTTCTATTGATCTGTTCCACAGTTCTGGTCTCGATTTCGTTGAGTTCTGCTCGAATTTTAATTAAAAAAAGGATAGCTTTTTTGCTGAACAGTTAATGTGTCACTTCAGGGTGTGCGGTCTTTAAGCAAACAAGTAAATAATAAAGTCTACTTCCTGTGTATTTTCCTAATAATTTTTGGGTGAATCTGTAAAATAGTGACATTACAAAGATGGGCAGTCATTCTCCTGCTTTGTTTCTGTAAGATTTGAAGATTTTTAAAATAATTCTTTTGTGCAATTTTCCTGGTCTCTCCCCTATCTAGCCTTCCACTGGTTGAAAAGACTTATCTGATGGATAGATTTTGAACAAGGACCTGGGTATGCTAGCTAGCACTTTCCCCTTTTATGTTGTCTCTTCTACAGCTGGATTTCAGACTGCTTGAAGTCACCAATAAAAGATTCCCCCCTGGCTGATGGAGTAGATTTGGATCTAGCACTGTCTATCTGATATATATGACTAACTCAGGAAATTCTTATTGGGATGTTCAAAGCCATGTGTTCAATAATTCTATCTATAATATAACTGGAATTTAATTTTTTAAATATTTTATTTATTTATTTATGAGAGACACTCAGAGAAAGGCAGAGACACAGCAGGGTCCCGGCAGGGAGCCCAATGTGGGACTCAATCCCAGGACCCTGGGATCACGCCCTGAGTTGAAGGCAGACGCTCAACCACTGAGCCACCCAGGTATCCCTAAAACTGGAATTTTAATATCCATATATCTAACTGACTCAGAAATCAGGCGAAGAATAAGTGGGATTCCTTCACAATTCTAGCAGTGGTGAGGATCCCAGCCACTTCTGTGAATATTATGTGACATTACACATTGGAAGTAAAGTGTGGCAATACACTTCAAAATTCTAACATATAACTGGCCTTTGCCTCAGAAATTCCACCTCTGATAATTTATACTAAGGAAATAGATGACATTTATATAAAAAAAGATTTTAAATATATAATTTTATAATAGTTAAACATGGGAAGCTTTATCCAATATGGCTTGTCCATAAAAAGAGTACAATGCAGAAAAAAAAATGAGATACAAATCTATATTTTTACCATGGAAAAATATTCATAGTTATTGACTCAGAAATTGTATGTATACTATTTTCAAGTATATTTCCTTCTTTCCACTGGAAGTATAGACAGAAAGCAGTTTTGCTGTCTTTTGTTAATATTTTGTTATCTATGGGCCAAAGAGTAGCCAGAAATAGCTTTCCATCAGAAAATTACTGTTTTGCCCTCAGAATGTGTCTATTAAAATTATTGCACCTTATTTTCTCCAAGGACATGATTCCCACTGCTTCCTCTATTAGATGCACTTGCCTAAATGCAAGACATTTTAGAAGAATTAGTCATGTTCAAACTTTGGTCACAGAGGACCCTTTCTTTATCAATATAGAGAGCCCCTGCACATTCACAACAGTCTGAGATAATAAAACATTCATGTAACTTCACCGTGTAAAAGTGTATCTTTGCCCAGAGAAATCAGAAATCATCTGCCAAAATCTTCTAAAACTCACCTTACATTGCTCATCGTTTAAAATAAATCACAGGTTTTTATCAGGTTTGCTATATAAGAATTTTTTTCCTAGGCTTGAAGTGGAATAGAATCTTCAATGAGAGTTTGTTGGCAACCCAGAGAACACAATCTGTAGTAAAACATTGGCCGTGTGTGTGCCCAGGAGAGAGGCATTTGTGCATATATTTGATGCCACTTACACTTCCAGTTTTATCATTGGAACCATCAGGCTTACACAGTCACCTAAAGCCATGATTACTTTCCATGAGAGTAAGTATATTCTTATTTGGTAATTTCAGTTTCTTTCTTCATTCAACATTCTAGTTCTTTGGCCTCTGCAAAATATCAGACTGATCTACTTAAATATGGGAAGGCAATAAATTAACTCGGAAATCTCTGAAAAAGCAAATAGTTATTTATAATGTTAATTTGTTTTAGAAAAATTTTAAGAAAAAAAAGAACAATTTTAAGGGATTGGATTTACTGGAAATATTTAATACACACATCGGTAGAGGTGAGTCAGCATCTGTTCACTTTTTTTTTAAATCCTTAGTATCTACAGCAATACAATCATATAATTGGTTCTCAATAAATATGTTTTTATTTAATTTATGAGTAGTCATAGAAACAGGAGGGACAAACAGAAGTGATCTGCCCCAAAACATCGTACTTATCAATCAATATATATTTATACCAAGATGTAACTGTGCCTTCATTAGAGTGCCAAATTATTAGCAACGTTGTCATTAGTGAGCAATGAGCTAATTATAAACACAAATATTCATTGAACTACACTAAATTGAAAATACACCTGAATTAAAGGAGTTTACTGGAACATTCATGTAATATCCCAGGATCACAGAAGATAAGTGTTGATGATGAGAAAGAGAGTTTGGGAATCTAGGACAGTGCTCTGAGTTATGATGCCACAATGAAGCTCTCTTTAAGAATTTTCTCAGTTTGGTTAAAAAAGGTCAATTTCTATAATCTTGTCTAAAAGGGTACCTGGTTATCAGTTAATTATTTCCCCCCTGAGCATAGGTTAATGGTCTTTTCTACAGAGGTGCTTACAATGCAAGGTAATTTCCTATCTCTAGCACTCTGATGCTGTTATATGTTACTGTATTGATAGAAGTAACATGCTTCAATTCACCAGACCTTAGAAAAGCACATTTCTAGGTTTCTTGTTGGGTACATATCACTAGAAAAAAGTGAAACCATTCATATAACAAATTAATTAGTTTTTCCATAGGGAAGTCTTTTCTTCCTTGGAATGCAGGGAGAACAAAGGACAGACTCTTTGTTTACAAAGGGAAATAGCTGCCCATAGAATTAATTACCTAATGATAGTTGAGAAAGAAAAGTGAAATACCTATTGTCTCATGTCCAAAATTGCAGTCTCAATTCTGCCCTTAGTATTGCTTTACAGAACATTGAATGGGTTTTCAGAAGCACCAATATTCACAAGCTTTATAAAGAATTCAGCAAAGGTATGCCTGGGTGGTTCAAGTCATGATCTCAGTGTTGTGAGACTGAGTCCTGCCTGGGCTTGTGTGGAGCATGGAGCCTGCTTAAGATTTTCTCCCTCTCCCTTTGTTCCTCCCCACAAGTTCATGTGCATGCTCTTGCACTCTCTCTCTCTCTCTCTCTCTCTCTCAATAATGTCAACTTGTCAACACTGACGAGTTAGTCATAAGAGCTATCTTGAGAATAGTCATAGACTACAGTGGGAATGTTAGAGGAAAAGCTACTTCTATCTTAAAGGATTATAGATAGATTCCTAGTGAAATTTATACCTTAACCAAAACTTGAAAGAGGGATAGGGAGGGTAGGGACTGCAAGTATAGAGATCACTAAAGACAAAAGGATCAGCATATGGAAATTTCCACAGATAATTTTAAGCATAGTCTTTTATTGGAACTACAAGTAAATAAGTGAAGCAAATTGAATCAGGAGATGTGAAACCAGAGGCCTAACTCAATAGACTGTACTCTATTATTTTGGTATACTATCTCTTTTTCTATTGACATATAATTAACAGACTTATATTAGTTTCAGGTGTGCAATATAATGATTTGGCAATTCTGTACATTCTCAGTGCTTATCAAGGTAAGTATACTCTTAATCATCTTTATCTATTTCACCTAGGCTCCACCCACCTACCTCCTGGCATCCACCATTTTGGCCTATTTATGAGTCTGTTTTTGTTATGTTTGTCTCTTTTTTCTTTGTTCATTTGCTTCTTAAATTCCACATGAATGAAATCATATTGTATTTGTTTTTCTCTGACTTATTTCATTTAGCATTATATCCTGCAGATCCATCCATGTTGCTGCACATGGCAAGATTTCATTCTTTTTTGAGCCTGAGTAATATCCCATTGTATATCTTGTGGTACATACATACTAGGATAGTAAGACAGCAGCCAGTGCAAGGAGAATAGAATATAACCAGGAGAATAGAACAAAAAACTGGGTAAATTGTGTGAATTAATACAGGAAATATTAGAAAGATCTCCATATGCCCACTGAGAAACTTAAATTCTATAATGAAGGCAAAAGGGAGTGAGGGAAAGGATTAATATTACTGTTTGAGTTACAAAATTTCCATTTTCAAATTCTTAAAACAATAAATTATAGTTTATTTTTTAATCCAACTTAATACCAGTCTTTTCTCTCTACCCAAACCCGTCACCTCACTCTAGTGAATTGTTATCATATATCTGTTGACACCCTCAACTCAGCTGCACCTTAATTCTGATACATTTGCACAGTTCTGATATTAAGAAGTAAAGAAATATCAGTATCCATCAGAGCTGACATTATCAAAATATCCATCATCTCTTCAGGTCCTCAAATACCTATTCTGTGCTTTACTACTGTGGAATCCATCTTCTATTTCCCTTCCTGTATTACTCTTGCAGTCCATTGGTTTCCTATGAAAGCTTTAAGACACTTTTAGTGTTTCTGCAGCAAATTGCAATACAGGAAAAATTTATGAAGTATCAAACATTCTTTTTTAATTTCCTGCCACAATTAGGCATGAGGACACCATTCTTCTAATTCTATACCAGTTTGAGAATGGGAAAACTATGTGTCTTTCTAAAGCCCTTTAGCCTATGTTCAAGGAGCAAATAATTGTTCCTATTATTTTTCCCCCTTAGATCTCTACAAGGAATAAAAACATCTGCACCAGTCAATTTCTTTCTTTCCTTCTGTTATCCTCGCTCCATATCACTGGAAGAGAGCAGAGGGCCCCAAACATAGAAATCTCATTCAGAACCATCAAATTCTCTAATTTATCCCTCAACTCTCTTATCCCCCGGTAAACAAATTTCATAAATTCTCTAAGGATGAGAAGACTTGTTATTACATATTACTCTGAATAAAACTATTTATTGTCTGAAAAATATTCCATTAATCTAAATGCATGATGCATTTGAAACTTAAAATCCAAAATATATTCCATCTTCTACTCTTTACAGTTCTTACCTTAAGCCAAAATTAATTAGCTTTCATGCAATTGAGACATGGATCAAGAGTTTTAAGGATACATCTAGTATGGGATGAATGTCAGCCAATAACAGTTCAGAAACAGTCTTACACAACACATTAAGAAGAACTAGTCATAATCGGGCTTTTTAAAAAATGATTCTGATTGATTTTAAAATATTGAATGCAGAAGCAAGGACATATGCTTTTGCAATATTTTAGCTATGAGATAAATACATCCAGGATAAAATTAATATTGTGAGTGAGAGAGTAAAAGAAACAAATTAAGGAGATAAGCAAAATGGCAGGACCCAGTGATAAACTGAAAACAGGAGTATAGAAAAAGGAACAATAAGGAATGTCCTTATATGAGACTTATGATTGACAGAGAAGGATATACAATAGTGAGATGCCCATTTAAAATCTTGAATTGTGCACATCTACAGGACTCTCAGTAGGAAATAATAAGATAACAAAATAAGAATGTTCAGTGTAGCTAATAGTAATGAGTGTTCGCCATATTCCAAATGCAGCTGTATATGCTTTATCTATACTATCTAAATTTATCACTATAACCCCAAGATGTAAATATTATTTTTACCTGAATTTTGCACATGATAAAAGCACAAGATAAAGAAGTTAAGCAAATTTTTCAAAGACATTCAGAAAGGAAAAAAGTGTAAATTCAAACCCTCTAAGTCTGATCTAGATGCCCAAGAAATAAGCTGAATGTTGAAATCAGAACAATAGAAGATGCAGTTTTCTCTGTAGATATAAATTTGGGAATTAGCCTATTTGAAGTCAACTTATTTATAAGAATCCCCTCGTTTATAAGGGAGAGCAAAAGAAAGGATTTTCTAGAGAAGAGATTTCAGATGGATCAACAACCATAGGGATTAGAAAAAGAAAAGCCACAAAAGAGAATGAAAGAGACAAAGCAGTAGGAAGAAGTTCAAGGAAATGTGAGACAGTGAGAATGAAGCTATAAAGAGTTTCACAAGTTAACAGTTGATAGTCTCATATGCAGCAGAATTTGTATTAAATGAAGACCGAATTGTGTTTAATGAGTGAAACAAGAGGGAGGCTAGTGGTGACCTTGGCTAGATTGTTTAAATGGTGCAAAAATTAGATGAGTTGATGTACAAATGGTTAATAGGACAGAGGAGACCATTATCATGTAGGTGAAAATGTAAAAGTATAATTAAGAAATGGCTAAAACTTCTTAAATCTGATATTGCTAAATGTCATTTATAGTAAGATGGTCGATTATATTCAAACTGAAACAAAGCTAGCCAAAAACAAACAAACAAACAAACAAACAAACAAGGATTTGACTCTTCAACTCTATAAACATACTCCTAATGTTCCCTTACTTCTCTGTAATAAATTTTTAATCCAACACTTTGCTATGCAATACATACAAGGAGCAATATGTCATTGTCAAATGTGTTTCTTTTTTTTAATTTTTTAAAATTTTACAATGAGTTCATTTAATGAGATTGGAATGAAATCATGAATAAGGTGTATACAGATGTAAAGCTGAAATTACCACCCAACATTTTAAACATTCGCACTGACTTAAGTATGTTACTGAATGCAAATAATTTACCCTAAGGGGAAACTAACTGCTTTAGGAGTAACTATAACAAACCTGAAAACAAATGGTGTTCTCTGGCTCAATGTTGTAATCAACTTCTGCATACAAGATGCATTTTATATAAGAGGAGAATTGACTTGCTGTGCCTGTATATAAACCCCTAACAGTCTTTACTTTCCCCCAAACCGAGCGAGCCATTGTAACTTGGACAAAGTGAAATACCTTCTTCTTTTTAGGCCATGTAAGTTTCATTAGTCCAGAGTTCAAGGTCCTAGAGATGCTTAGGAGGAGGTCAGAGGCCGAACTTAAGTGACATTTCTCCCTCTCCCACGGAAATGGCCATTCTGCTCTCTTGCAAGGGTGAGAGTGCATTACTGTAGCAATAATCCATTAAACTGTATTCTGAACGGCCTTCAATAGTTAAGCCTCTCTAAGCACCTAACTTTCTCCTGGGGAGGGATTCAGACACTGAGGATGACAGAGCTTCTAGCTTCTCATCTGTACCACACAGGCTCCAGATAACCGATGAGAGCTCTGTTTCTAGCCCCTCCATAATATCACTGCAAATGGGAATGCATTGAGCATCTCCGTCTGTATACTAGTCAAAATTGAAGCAGTGTCTAATCAACTGGAACAAAAAGACCATGGTGCAATAGAACCCATCACTTTGTTGTTTTTTTTTTTATTTTTTATTGGTGTTCAATTTACTAACATACAGAATAACCCCCAGTGCCCGTCACCCATTCACTCCCACCCCCCGCCCTCCTCCCCTTCTACCACCCCTAGTTCTTTTCCCAGAGTTAGCAGTCTTTACGTTCTGTCTCCCTTTCTGATATTTCCCACACATTTCTTCTCCCTTCCCTTATATTCCTTTTCACTATTATTTATATTCCCCAAATGAATGAGAACATATAATGTTTGTCCTTCTCCGACTGACTTACTTCACTCAGCATAATACCCTCCAGTTCCATCCACGTTGAAGCAAATGGTGGGTATTTGTCATTTCTAATAGCTGAGTAATATTCCATTGTATACATAAACCACATCTTCTTTATCCATTCATCTTTCGTTGGACACCGAGGCTCCTTCCACAGTTTGGCTATCGTGGCCATTGCTGCTAGAAACATCGGGGTGCAGGTGTCCCGGCGTTTCATTGCATTTGTATCTTTGGGGTAAATCCCCAACAGTGCAATTGCTGGGTCGTAGGGCAGGTATATTTTTAACTGTTTGAGGAACCTCCACACAGTTTTCCAGAGTGGCTGCACCAGTTCACATTCCCACCAACAGTGTATGAGGGTTCCCTTTACTCCGCATCCTCTCCAATATTTGTTGTTTCCTGCCTTGTTAATTTTCCCCATTCTCACTGGTGTGAGGTGGTATCTCATTGTGGTTTTGATTTGTATTTCCCTGATGGCAAGTGATGCAGAGCATTTTCTCATATGCATGTTGGCCATGTCTATGTCTTCCTCTGTGAGATTTCTGTTCATGTCTTTTGCCCATTTCATGATTGGATTGTTTGTTTCTTTGGTGTTGAGTTTAAGAAGTTCTTTATAGATCTTGGAAACTAGCCCTTTATCTGATAGGTCATTTGCAAATATCTTCTCCCATTCTGTAGGTTGTCTTTGAGTTTTGTTGACTGTATCCTTTGCTGTGCAAAAGCTTCTTATCTTGGTGAAGTCCCAATAGTTCATTTTTACTTTTGTTTCTTTTGCCTTCGTGGATGTATCTTGCAAGAAGTTACTATGGCCGAGTTCAAAAAGGGTGTTGCCTGTGTTCTTCTCTAGGATTTTGATGGAATCTTGTCTCACATTTAGATCTTTCATCCATTTTGAGTTTATCATTGTGTATGGTGAAAGAGAGTGGTCTAGTTTCATTCTTCTGCATGTGGATGTCCAATTTTCCCAGCACCATTTATTGAAGAGACTGTCTTTCTTCCAATGGATAGTCTTTCCTCCTTTATCGAATATTAGTTGACCATAAAGTTCAGAGTCTACTTCTGGATTCTCTATTATGTTCCATTGATCTATGTGTCTGTTTTTGTGCCAGTACCACACTGTCTGGATGACCACAGCTTTGTAGTACAACCTGAAATCTGGCATTGTGATGCCCCCAGATATGGTTTTCTTTTTTAAAATTCCCCTGCCTATTCGGGGTCTTTTCTGATTCCACACAAATCTTAAAATAATTTGTTCTAACTCTCTGAAGAAAGTCCATGGTATTTTGATAGGGATTGCATTAAACGTGTATATTGCCCTGGGTAACATTGACATTTTCACAATATTAATTCTGCCAATCCATGAGCATGGAATATTTTTCCATCTCTTTGTGTCTTCCTCAATTTCTTTCAGAAGTGTTCTATAGTTTTGAGGGTATAGATCCTTTACATCTTTGGTTAGGTTTATTCCTAGGTATCTTATGCTTTTGGGTGCAATTGTAAATGGGATTGACTCCTTAATTTCTCTTTCTTCAGTCTCATTGTTAGTGTATAGAAATGCCACTGATTTCTGGGCATTGATTTTGTATCCTGCCACGCTACCGAATTGCTGTATGAGCTCTAGCAATCTTGGGGTGGAGACTTTTGGGTTTTCTATGTAGAGTATCATGTCATCGGCGAAGAGGGAGAGTTTGACTTCTTCTTTGCCAATTTGAATGCCTTTAATGTCTTTTTGTTGTCTGATTGCTGAGGCTAGGACTTCCAGTACTATGTTGAACAGCAGTGGTGAGAGTGGACATCCCTGTCTTGTTCCTGATCTTAGGAACCCATCACTTTGGATCACTGTGGCCTGTCTACTCAATCCAGATGGATGTGTCTCATGTGCCCTGACCACTCAGAGTGATGTCCTGTTAAGATGGTGTGGTAGCTGGCTCGGGGCTATTTCCGGCAGGTTGTCTCACTGTGTCGAGGCACGACCTTGAAGCAAACCATTCATTCTTACTGTCTGGCAAATAGTGTTCAAAGATGTGGGCGATTGATCAGCTTTCAAATAAAAAACACTCCAGAGCCTAGTCGGAAAGCCTGCTGAAAAGCAGAGGTTGGCAGTCAACCCAAGGCCGGCAGTCATGGCGGCAGACACGTTCCAGATGGAAAGATCATTTCATTTCTAGACACTGTAACAAAGGATTTGGCAGTTGACTTCGAGTTGGTGTAAGGTACAAGGCTATCAGAGGAGAGGACCCAAGTCTTTCTAGGCATATAATTCAGACACAACATGAGAAATGTCAAAGCTTGGCACGTGAGAAGAGCTGCCATGTCAAATTGGTTCAAACCAATAAACCAATTTCCATCTGGCAACTTTGACAATTGGCTGCTGCTTATCAGCTATTCATGAGGAACTGGAAACCAACAAAAACAGACTTTCTTGGGACCATTTTAATGAGAAAAGCTACCTTTCATCACCCTGCAGTTAAGTATGTGGAGGCAATTTCAAGCTATCCCATTCAGCTTGTTTATTACAGTTTTTAAAAAAAGTGAGAGTGATTGGCTCTGATATTTCTCAAGGTAGCATATCCATGAGATTTGCTTCCTTGCTTCCTTAAAGTTGTCTTCTCAGAATTATAAGTTTCTCCAGAAGAATTGCCTGTGTGATCCTTGGAATTAACCATAATTCTGTCTGCTGCACTACCTCGTAGAATCTCCATGATGCATCTTTTCTGGTAGGTGAAGGGAAAACGATGGAAAATGTAGCTTTCACTGCCCTGAGTAGTTGTGGTGGTTTTCAAATTTCTTGTCAAATGTCTTTCCATTGTCAAATGGAAATTCAGTTTAGAATTTTAATATCAAGAATCCATCCTTACTGAGAACCCTTTGATGGGAAAAGGCAGAGGGGGAAGTTCTCAAGATCTGGAGAATAGGAAATGGTAGCAGCCAATTACAGTATTAATTAGAGTATTTTACTATCAAAGAAATCTATACGAAAGTACTGAATGAGACAGTACAATCCCAGATCTCAGCTTGCAAGCTGGGGAGAAATTCTTCTTAGCACAAGGATATTCAAGGAAGCATCGAAATATATCATATAGATGTTCTATTCTAAAAGTAGAAAGAAAATACAACCAAATGTAAATATTACAATATTAAATGTGTAAGTTTGAAGTAAAATTCATATGGTGAAAACCTGAAAAAAATTGGACTGCTAACACATTTAAATGAATCTTTAAAAAATACATCCAATAAAAATGTATTTTTCCCCAACAAAAATGTCTTAAACTCCCAAGAAAATGAACTATATAAGCTGACACAGGATAACCTATGTGATAAGTGTTCATTGCCTTTTTAATAACTAATACACATGTAAACTTTAATACTGGAATTATCTTATCAAATACCATTGTTAATTTTTCTTAGTGCTCTGCTAGAAACATGTCTACACATAGAAAATTTGAGGAGGGCAGAATTGTTGATTCAAAAGCAACTTATGAAGATAGGACTCTTTTTCAATGATGTTTATAAGATGATAAGTTGTAGATTTATTAGAAGCAGGAGTAGGACATAGGTGATTCAAATGTGAAGAGTCAGTTTGTGTGATACAAAAAGGTATTTATCGTCATGTGTTTTGTGGTAACTTCTCCATTAACCAGTTATACAGGAATCACTAAGATTTACTTGAAGTTAGAAGCTGGCCAGGACTTTGAGTTCTTCATATAGTCTCCCTTATTGTTTCAAGCAGATTGGGAAAAAGACAATAGTCAAGGATGAGAAACCAAACAGCACTAACAACTTTCATCTTGCTGGGACTCACCGAGGACCCTCAACTAAAAATTTTGCTTTTTATGTTTCTGTTTCTTTCCTACATGTTGAATGTATCTGGAAACCTAACCATCATCATCCTCACTCTGATTGATTCCCACCTTAAAACACCAATGTATCTTTTCCTCCAAAATTTCTCCTTCCTAGAAATTTCATTCACAACTTCTTGTGTCCCCAGATTTTTATATAGCATATCATCGGGGGACAAATCCATTACCTATAATGCTTGTGTCAGTCAACTGTTGTTTACAGACCTCTTTGCAGTAACAGAATTTTTTCTCTTTGCTACTATGTCCTATGATCGCTATGTGGCCATCTGCAAACCCCTGCATTACATGACCATCATGAGCAGAAGAGTCTGCAAGAACTTCATCGTCTTCTGTTGGGTAGCAGCACTGATCATCATTCTCCCACCAATTAGTCTAGTTTTGGGCCTGGAATTCTGTGATTCAAACATCATTGATCATTTTTGTTGTGATGCATCTCCTATCCTGAAGATCTCTTGCTCAGACACATGGTTGATAGAACAGATGGTTATAGTCTGTGCTGTGTTGACATTCATCATCACCCTCATGTGTGTAGTTCTTTCTTACATTTATATTATAGGGACCATTCTAAGGTTTCCCTTTGCTCAGCAAAGGAAAAAGGCCTTTTCCACTTGTTCTTCCCACATGATTGTTGTTTCCATTACTTATGGTAGCTGTATCTTCATTTATGTCAAACCTTCAGCCAAGGATGAGGTAGCTATTAATAAAGGGATTTCACTCCTTATTACTTCTATCTCACCAATGTTGAATCCCTTTATTTACACACTGAGAAACAAGCAAGTGAAGAAAGCTTTTCATGATTCAATTAAAAAATTGCATTCCTATCAAAGATGTAAAGGAGAAATGAGTCAATTAATCTAACTGAAAGGAAGGATGGAAAGGCACAAAACCTGAAGCTTCACCAGTCATACTGACACTCTCACTTTCTTTTTAAACAGCTTAATGTGAACCCTATTCCACTGTTTATTCTCCACTAAAATTAAACTCTGCATATATTTACTCTTAAATTCTGACAGAAATTGATATTTGCTAAATATGTTGCTTGTTATCACTGGAAACACAGTAAACCACGTTTTTGGGTTAGGGGGTGGGGATGTTGGCATATTTCTACACTGTTAGGTGTGACTATGTAGCCTATGTTATAGTTAACAGAATGGTTGTGGAAGTGATGTGCGCCATTTTTAGACCTGGCCTATAAAACATCTAATATGTGATTCACCAGCCCTCTTTTTTCCCATCTACCAATCAGATGCCCAGGTTTCAATGACTTTGTAAGCTTCAGACTGGTGATGAATGACGTTGATTTTCCACCTCAGCTATAGTCTTCATCCAAAGCAAACTTTTTGTTTTAAGATTTTAAATGTATTCATGAGAGACAGAGACAGAGAGAGAGAGAGAGGCAGAGACACAGGCAGAGGGAGAAGCATGCTCCATGCAGGTAGCCTGATGTGGGCCTGGGCCTTGATCCCAGGTCTCCAGGATCACACCCTGGGCCGAAGGCAGGTGCTAAACCGCTGAGCCACCCAGGGATCCCCAACCACAGCAAATTTGATAAAGCTTCTCTCTGCCCCACTCAACTCAGTTGTCACCAGATTTGGCAGGTAAAATATTGCAGAACTATCCCTGCTATGTAGTAAGGGGACTACATTCACAGTTACATCTATTTTGGCTAATGGATGAAAGTATTATTAGAAGTATATACTGTTAAATTTAATACTATGGAAATTATATCTTGACTATTGTCATCTTCCTCCTCAGATACCCATAAATTCAAATATAGCCCAAAACAACCAGATGAGGTAAATAGTACTACAGACAATGTATACAAACTTGTAAGTTTGTATACCCACCTCCCTTTCACATCTTCTGGTCCTATAAACATCTCGAGCTAAGTGCTTAAATTACTTCCTTTCATATTCACTGTGAGGAGACAATTATTTAAATAAAATTCTAGACTTTTGTCAATCACTTTTTTTGAATAAACAGTGTTTAAATTGCCCTTTCAATTTTCACGGAGTCCATTGCATGGAGGCATTATAGAATATATTATGTCTATGTAATATTTTGCTTTTCTTGACCTTTCATGTACATTGGTAGGAGTAATGTAACTGTATCAGAAATATATCTTCAAAATACTCTACAAGGGGTTGTGTAAGTAGATGTCAGTCCCTCAATCTCTTTCAGATTCCCTAAGCTTAACTGAGGGAGTAAATTTTAGCCCCCTATATTAAGATTTGCCATTCTAAAACACAATCATCACTATACTTGAAACTCTTACAAGCTAGGATAAGTTGAATAAATCTGAATGAGAATTTTAAGATGTGCATATTGAGCTAAAGTAGTTTTCTCACACATTATGATTCATATTTCACTGGTAATTCTTCAGCGACATCCTAATAATTGATCTTTTATGGTCTTACTCTTTGAAAGTGTATTTCTCTGAAGGTCTGTCATTAATTAAGGTCCTTGGTCACAGCTTTGACCCACCACTGCTAAGGCAAGGCTGTTACTTGTCTGCACCTCACACCCTGGGACCTAAGGTGCAGCTATGACTAGACTGCACTGCTCTGTGCTCAGCCCATGGGGGAATGACTGTACCCTCCCTGGTAGTGGAAACAGTACACCCCACCCAGCGGGGACCTTCCCAGTCATTTGGAGATGCAAGTCTTTTCACACCAAGGCCCATCTTAAAAGACTCCAAGAGGCAACTGCTTCCCTCAAATTTGTAGACATCAGCGCAAAGCAGGTAGAAAGATGGAAAGGAAAAGCGAGATGACACCATCAAGAGAGTACAATAATTTTCCAATTACTGAGACCAAAGAAATGGAAATCTATGAGTTATGTGAAATAGAATTCAACGTATTTATTTTAAAGGGAATGAATAAGCTCTGAGGCTCTAAGTACAGTATGGATAATAGTTGAAATACAAATCATGTACTTGAAATTGGCTGAGAGATCTTAAACATTCTCACCACAAAATAAAAAATTATATACATGTAAGGTGATGGAAGTGTTAATTAACTTGATTGTGATAGTCACCTCACAATGTATATGTGTATTAAATCCTCGTTAAGTCATTATATACAATTTTATTTGACATTTATTCCTAACAAATCAGGAAAAAACACAGACAAATGCATACAAAAAATAATCAGTTAATAATAAAAACGGAAATACAAAGGCCCATGAAATCACCAACAGAAATTGCGTTGTCTTTTATCTCGTTAAAAGATTTCTTCTTTCTTATTATGTGAATAGTTATATTTATACTAAGCATTAATTATACATTTTACAGAATTAACAAATTACAAAAATTGTCCCTATCATCTTGCAAATACTTAAAATGATGTTGAAATGAAAGAAAAGAAAGTTTCTCCTTTTCCCCTGTAACCTTGTACTTATTATTGTGTACTTGGTCTACTTCTGATGTCAGTGTTATTTTTATGTATCTCAGTACATTTCCCTCAGTTTTGTTTGTTCCACTCTATATTCCCAAAGTCTTACACAAGAGACTCATTAGTAATGTAAAGAACAGAACCACCAAGGACATTATGTGTTTATTTCACTTAAATGAAAATTGGGTCAATTTTGTCAATTTTGAAATATTTTCCTGTACTAGAAACATCAGAATACTAATATTTACAGAAACAGAGATCTTAATCTACTCATTTAAACTAGTATAAGCTTTGTAGTTAACAGGATAAAGAAAATGTTTCCTGGGCTCACAAGAAGGCAGGGTTTCTGCTGAAAATTTTTCATCTTGTGTGGATGGTGGACCATGAGTGAAAACTGCAATTGCTGAGCTCTCTGTGTGGATCTGTATTCCCAGAACGAGCTATCAGAGGCCACTAAACTATCTCCATGATAAGAAATTCCTGGATGATTCTTTACCCTTTGTAACTTGGGGTTCAGTAACACCTGAGATCACGATTATCAGAAAAGTATATTTTTTGTCATTTTTCCCCTTTTATGAACTACAGAATAATGTTTTCTCTGAGGAAAGTGTCTAAAACAAGATAACAGATACAGTGTGTTATTTTAATAATTTATAAAAGGTTTCCACAACCATTTATGAAGTGTGGCTTTTCAGTATGAGTGATAAATCTATGAGTCACTGCCAATCTGTTTTTATGTATCAATACAATGAAGATCATCTACGTGTCATAGAATTTGGAGAGACACTTCTAAGCATCCTCTGCCACAATCTCACCCTCATTTTAAGCAAAAACTATACAAAAATAAATAAGTAAACAAAATCTATGCATAAAATGTGTAAATTTTATCTCAATTGAAAGATTTATTTGCTGTCATTTTATCAATGAGTGACCCTGCTCTGTAAGAGTCATTCACAATTTAATGTAAGCTCAATTTTTAATCTCTGTATCTTAATATCAATGTCAGTCTCATGTTCTTAAATAATGTGAAATATTAAGGACTGGGAGAAAATGGTGGTATTTTTTGAAGAAGAGATACATCTTCAGTACATACAAGCTGAATGAGGTCCTCAGAATGAGGTGCTTATCTGTGATTGTGGTGATGGGAATTGAGTGTATATGTCTGGACATCAGAAACAATTCCTTTCTGGGCAGCCTGGATGGCTCAGCGGTTTAGCGCTGCCTTCAGCCCAGGGCGTGCCTGGGGTCCTGGGATCGGATCCTGCGTCAGGCTCCTGGCATGGAGGCTGCTTCTCCCTCTGCTTATGTCTCTGCCTCTCTCTCTGTGTTTGTCTCTTATGAATAAATAAATAAAATCTAAAAAGAAAGAAAGAAACAATTCCTTTCTATACCACCATTGGAAATGCTGTGTTGTCCCTTTGTGTCACTTAACCAGGTGTTGGAGAGCTGCAATTAACTTTTAGACAAACCATGTAACCTGTTCTTACTCTCATTTTGCTTTTATATATTCTTTAGGCTAAACTATGGGACTAGGTATAAAGTGGGAGCTGATACTTGCCTGTCTTAATTATTAATAAGAAAACATTTTAAAGCAACCAAGTGAAATTTCATGTAACCATCTAACTGAGGCCTCTAAAGCAAATGCTTTTTAATTCAGTAATGTTGGAAAAAGACAAAGTATGCAATGATTGAAGATAGGAAATACCCCAGTTAGCTGATATGTAAGTAATCAGATCAGAGAAACAACCAAATATATAATATTTGTTGATGCAAAGAATTTCAAATAACTGAATTACTATGTTGTACATCAAACCAATGTAATATTGTGTGTGACCTATACTCAAATAAAAATATCTTTTGATAAATAAATAAGGGCACTTGGGAGCCTTAGTCTTTAAAGTGTCTGACTCTTGATTTCAGGTCAGGTGATGATCTCAGGGTTGTGGGATTGAGCCCCACATTGGGCTCTATTCAGTGGGGAGTCTGCTTGAGATTCTCTCTCTCTCTCCCTCTGTTCCTCCCCCCAGCTCTCTCTCTCTCAAATAAATAAATAAAATAAATCCTTAAAATTTTAAATAAATAAATGAATAAATAAAAAACATTTTATTGCTTTAATAAAAAGCAATGAGTTATAATCTTTTTGCTGGTAGAGGGTTTTTCCTTAATGTGGATAGCTGCTAACTGATGCGTGGTGGCTGCTAATGGTTGCACAATTCCTTAAGATAAGACAACGGTGAAGTTTGCCACATCAATTAATTCTTTTCACAAACAATTCTCTGTTGTGTGTGATGCTGCGTGATAGCTCTTTACCCACAATATAACTTTCAAAACTAGAGTCAGTCCTCTCAAACTCTGCCACTGCTTTATCAACTAAGTTTATGTAATATTCTAAAGCCTTTGTTATCATTTCAACTATCTCCACAGCATCTTTGCCAAGAGTTGATGCCGTCTCAAGAAACCAGTTTATTTACTCATCCATAGGAACAACTTTTCATCCATTAGTGAGATTGTAGCAACTTAGTTACATCTGGCTTTACTTCTAATTCTTGTTCTTTTGATACTTCCACAACTATAGTTACTGCCTCCGCTGAAGTCTCATAGCCCTCAAAGACCTATATTAGGATCAGAATCAACTTTATCCAAACTCTTGTTCATGTTGCTATTTTGACCTCTTCCCATGAATCACAAATGTTCTTAATGGCATCTAGAATGGTGAATCCTTTCCAGATGGTTTTCAATTTGCCCAGGTCCATCAGAAGAATCATTTTATATGGCATCTCAAGCCTTATGAGATGTATTTCTTAAATAATAAGACTAGAAAGTTAAAATTACTTCATGATTCATGGGTGCAAAATGGATGTTGTGATAGTAGGCATGAAAATAACATTAATCTTATTGTAAATCTCCATCAGAGCTCTTGAGTGACCAGATGCACTGTCAACAAGTAGTAATATTTTGAAAGGAATCTTTTTTTTTTTTTTTTGGAGCACCAGGTCTCAATAGTAGGTTCAAAATATTCAGCAAACCATGTTGTAAACACTTTGTGCTGTCATCCAGGCTTTGTTGTTCCATTTTTAGAGCATTAGAGCACAGACAGAGCAGATTCAACATAATTCTTAAGTTCCTTCAAGAACTTTTCCTTTGCAATCACACCTTGACTAAATGTTTGGTGCAAGAGGCTTAGCTTGCAGCTTATCTTGGCTTTGGACCTGCCTTTCTCGCTTGGCTTAATCATTTCTAGCCTTTGATTCATAGTGAAAAACCTGTGACTCTTCCTTGTACTTGAACACCTCAAGGCCATTGTAGGGTGGGTAACTGGCCTATTTCAATATTTTGTCTCAGAGACTAGGGAGGCTAGAGGAGAGGGAGAGAGATGGGGGAATGGCGGTGTCAGAACACACACAACATTTATCAATTACATACTCCATCTTCTATGGGCATGGCTCATGGCACCCCAAAACAATCACAATAGGTAACATGAAGGGTCACAGATCACCATAACAAATACGATAATAATTAAAACCTTGAAATATAGTGAGAATCATCCAAATGTGCCAAAAAGGCATGAAGTACACAAATGCTGGTGGAAAAATAGTAATGTTAGACTTGCTTGAGGGGGGGGTTGCCACAAACCTTCAATGTGTAAAAAAAAAAAAACAAAAACAAACCCTCACTATCCAAGAAGCACAATAAAACAGGGCGTGCCCATATTCATGATTCTTCAGTATTATTTAAACTATGAACTTTTAAGCGGTCTTCTCTGTTATATTTACTATTAAAAAATATTTATAAATGTAAAATGTTAATACTAGAGTCATAGTATATATTACTGGTAGTTGGTTAAACATATATTTATGCTAAATCAATAGTACTTAACAAATAGTATTTAACAATAATACATATATAGAGACCATATACTTAACAATAGTACCGGATGAAGAGAAAAAGGAAGCATGCTGAAAATGCAGCTAGGCAGAAATTTCAAGCATTGTGTCAACTGCTCTAGTTGAAAAGCACAAATGGTAAATTTATGCAGTTGAGCCTAACAAAGAGAGTACATTTTATTTACAAAAAAGGCCAATACAGATGATCTTTCTAAAAGCACTTTCAGAGCACCTGGGTGGCAGTCATTAAGTGACCAACTCTTGGTTTCAGCTCAGGTCATAATCTCAGGTTATGAGATGGAGCCCTGCATCAGCTCCGTGCTCAGTATAGAGTCCACTTGAGTCCCTCTTGCACCTCCCCCCATTGCCCTCTCTCTCTAAGATAAAAATAAATAAATCTTAAAACAAAACAAAACAAAAGTACTTTCATTACAATGTTGATGCACAAAACAGACGAGAACTGGCTAACTCTGGGAAACGAACTAGGGGTGGTAGAAGGGGAGGAGGGCAGGGGGTGGGAGTGAATGGGTGATGGGCACTGGGGGTTATTCTGTATGTTAGTAAATTGAACACCAATAAAAAATAAATTAAAAAAAAAGTTTTAGAGAATGATTTGACAAATAAGAAGCAAAAACAGTAAGGTGAATGTGATAGAGGCTTTAGGGAAGGATTTGTTATTTTAAATCTGATTAAAATTTCAGTAACCTAGATAGTAAGGCAATTAGAAGCATTTCAACTTTACCAAGTCATAATGTGATGATAAGCAACAGTAGTTCTATTATTTTCGTATGCACAGCTTAATTAGTCAAGACGAAT
Organism: Canis lupus familiaris; assembly: GCF_011100685.1. Classification (NCBI taxonomy): domain Eukaryota; kingdom Metazoa; phylum Chordata; class Mammalia; order Carnivora; family Canidae; genus Canis; species Canis lupus. Next base: position 125,328 of record NW_023330381.1, read on the forward strand.
AGTTCTCAAGCTTTGATATGTTTCAGAATCACCCAGAGGGATAAAGTACCTGAACGCTAAGGCTTATTAAAGCAGGATGGAGCCTGGGCCTTTGAATTTTTACCAAGTTCCCTTGTGATATATTAGTTATATTAGTACATCAAAACATTGTGCTCCACTGAAGAATGAACAAAAGTGGGAATCAGGCTCATTTTTGATACTCAGAGATTGTTAGTGGATAGGAACAGAGTGTGGGTGTATACAAGAGTCTTTTTTTATATTAAAAATTTTCTTTAGACATAGCCATGCTAAGATTTATGAAGTTATATCGCAAAACACACAGAGTCTGCCAAAATGATCAATGTCTGTACTTTTATTTAATAAAGAACCAGGACTTCAAGTAAACACATCAAACTTATGACATCAATTTTTAATTCAGCTTGTGAGTATTGAAGAATTATTGGGCAAGGAAAGGATATTAGACTACCTGTGAAATCACCTATAGGTCTCTTCTACTCCTGTGGCTAAAATTGCATTGAACTAGTGTATTCACGTGAAAGATTAATTGATAAAAGAAATTTGAGAAAGTAACGAGAGCTATACAATTGATGACGCTAGTACAGTAAAAACTTTGAGAAAACTTTTCTTCAATCAATCATGTAATACACCTCATTTAGAGCTGAGGATGGCTGTGTATTCACATTTATCATTCAGCCACTTTTTTCATTTTTAATGTCAATTTTACAAACAGATTGGACTGAAGTCAGAAGCCTGTGATGAGAAATCATACAAGACTAACAACATTCATCCTTTTGGCACTAATTATGACCCACAACTTCTGATATTTACCTTTTTGATTGTCACCAAGAACCTTTGGTTTATTCATTTACTTTCAGGTAGAGCAAACTGAAAAAAAAGTCAAGGTTGGTATCTGTCCCTTTCCAGGGATATTGAAATACCTACTCTTCAAAGGAGGTAAGAGTTTCTGGCATTACAGTGCCATGAGGATCATTTTTTTTCTCCTTTTAAATATTAAATTATACAAGATAATGTTTCTGAGGCCTTTCATGAGAAAGCCAATCCAATCTGTTGGACAGACCAACCTCAGAGTGTTTCCTACATGTTCAGAGAAGCTCTGAGAATAAATGTGAATGCATGAACAAAAATGAAAAGAAGTGCAGAAAATCTTCATCAAAGATTTCAACTAAGAAAGAAAAGAAATTAAAGAAATTATGATTGTCTGACAGAAAAGTAAGTATAATATGTTTTGCAACATTTGTAATTTTGCCCTTTGTGAAATTTTAGCCATATTTTTCTCTGAGGAAAAAAGATTTCATCTGCCTGTATTAAAATAAGATATATGAGTTATAGCTTATGTATTTATTTTATAAAGATTCCAAGAGTATACATGGGATATTTCAATACTAAATAGGTGAATATATAAATAAGAATCCTAATATAAGAAATATCCAGAAATAACATCAGCTATATCACCACAACCTCAAAGTGTGAAATAAAAACACCCATTGTGTGAGCGTGTGTGTGTGTATTTCTCCCTTCATATCTCCAAAGTCATGCTGCAAAAACATCATCCATTAGAAATCTCGGCCTCCTTTCAAATATTTATTGAAAGATAAACCGAAGTCCATTGGTTTTATGTCACTTTCAGTTAGTTTATTGAATTCCATCTTATAATACTGTGTAATATAAGAAAAAATATTTTGAACACTGAGTAGTGCTCAGTGAGCTGAGTAAGGTTACATACTGAGTAAGGTTACATAGTGATGCATACAGGGCCTGAGAGATAATGAGAAAGGATGAGAGAGAAGTAGGTAGACTGAAGCAATCATTCTCCACTTCTAAATTTAATCTAATATATATGTTGAATATGTCCCCAGATTCCCTGGAAGCACTCTAGTTTTCAAACCATGAGCTTAAGTCAGCACTTATTTCTCAGGTTGGTGACTATCACCCAGTGGATTTAACAGTATATAATGGCTAACCACTAGATGTGGTTTTTCTTCTACCTCAGTATGAATGAAATATCCCCAAACCAATATCAGCTATACTTTCAACCTCAAATTGTAAAATAAAGGCAAAAGCATAACATGGATGATGTGAGACTGAAGAAAGAGAAATTAAGGAGTCAATCCCATTTACAATTGTACCCCAAAACATAAGATACCTAGGAATAAACCTAACCAAAGAGGTAAAGGATCTATACCCTAAAAACTATAGAACACTTCTGAAAGAAATTGAGGAAGACACAAAGAGATGGAAAAATATTCCATGCTCATGGATTGGCAGAATTAATATTGTGAAAATGACAATGTTGCCCAGGGCAATTTACACATTTAATGCAATCCCTATAAAAATACCATGGACTTTCTTCAGAGAGTTAGAACAAATTATTTTAAGATTTGGGTGGAACCAGAAAAGACCCCGAATAGCCAAAGGAATTTTAAAAAAGAAAACCATAGCTGGGGGCATCACAATGCCAGATTTCACGTTGTACTACAAAGCTGTGGTCAGCAAGACAGTGTGGTACTGGCACAAAAACAGACACATAGATCAGTGGAACATAGATCAGTGGAACAGAATAGAGAACCCAGAAGTGGACCCTGAACTTTATGGTCAAGTAATAATCGACAAAGGAGGAAAGACTATCCATTGCAAGAAAGACCATCTCTTCAATAAATGGTGCTGGGAAAATTGGACATCCACATGCAGAAGAATGAAACTAGACCACTCCCTCGCACCATGCACAAAGATAAACTCAAAATGGATGAAAGATCTACATGTGAGACAAGATTCCATCAAAATCCTAGAGGAGAACACAGGCAACACCCTTTTTGAACTCGGCCACAGTAACTTCTCACAAGATACATCCACGAAGGCAAAAGAAACAAAAGCAAAAATGAACTATTGGGACTTCATCAAGATAAGAAGCTTTTGCACAGCAAAGGATACAGTCAACAAAACTAAAAAGACAACCTACAGAATGGGAGAAGATATTTGCAAATGACCTATCAGATAAAGGGCTAGTTTCCAAGATCTATAAAGAACTTCTTAAACTCAACACCAAAGAAACAAACAATCCAATCATGAAATGGGCAAAAGACATGAAGAGAAATCTCACAGAGGAAGACATAGATATGGCCAACATGCACATGAGAAAATGCTCTGCATCACTTGCCATCAGGGAAATACAAATCAAAACCACAATGAGATACCACCTCACACCAGTGAGAATGGGGAAAATTAACAAGACAGGAAACAACAAATGTTGGAGAGGATGCGGAGAAAAGGGAACCCTCTTACACTGTTTGTGGGAATGTGAACTGGTGCAGCCACTCTGGAAAACTGTGTGGAGGTTCCTCAAAGAGTTAAAAATAGACCTGCCCTACGACCCAGCAATTGCACTGTTGGGGATTTACCCCAAAGATTCAGATGCAATGAAACGCCGGGACACCTGCACCCCGATGTTTCTAGCAGCAGTGGCCACAATAGCCAAACTGTAGAAGGAGCCTCGGTGTCCAACGAAAGATGAATGGATAAAGAAGATGTGGTTTATGTATACAATGGAATATTACTCAGCCATTAGAAACGATGAATACCCACCATTTGCTTCGACGTGGATGGAACTGGAGGGTATTATGCTGAGTGAAGTAAGTCAATCTGAGAAGGACAAACAGTGTATGTTCTCATTCATTTGGGGAATATAAATAACAGTGAAAGGGAATATAAAGGAAGGGAGAAGAAAAAGACTCCTAACTCTGGAAAACGAACTAGGGGTGGTGGAAGGGGAGGAGGGCGGGGGGTGGGGGTGAATGGGTGATGGGCACTGAGGGGGGCACTTGATGGGATGAGCACTGGGTGTTATTCTGTATGTTGGTAAATCAAACACCAATAAAAAATTAATTTATTAAAAAAATAAATAAAATAAAAATGAAGAGAAATTGTTTACAAAGAAATGAAATGTGGCTCAAAAGGGAATTGATTTCACTCACTGATGTGAGATAATAAACATTGAAACACTGATTAAAAATTGAAAATAAAAAAATTTGAAAATATTCAAGCCCCTATTTTAGTAATTATTTCTTTTTAAATTTAATTTTATTTATTTTTTCTCTCTTTTTTCTTAATTGGAGTTCAACTTGCCAACATATAGCATAACACCCAGTGCTCATCTCGCCAAGTCCCCCCCCTCAGTGCCTGTCACCCAGTCACCCCAACTTATCGCCCACCTCCCATTCCACCACCCCTTGTTCATTTCCCAGAGTTAGGTGTTTCTCATGTTTTGTCACCCTCACTGATGTTTTCACTCATTTTCTCGCCTTTCCCTTCGATTCCCTTTCACTATTATATTTATATTCCCCCAAAGAATGAGACCATATAATGTTTGTCTTTCTCCCATTGACTTATTTCACTCAGCATAATACCCTCCAGTTCCATCCACGTCTAAGCAAATGGTGGGTATTCGCCGTTTCTAATGGCTGAGTAATATTCCATTATATACATATACCACATCTTCTTTATCCATTCATCTTTCGATGGACACCGAGGCTCCTTCACAGTTTGGCTATTGTGGATATTGCTGCTAGAAACATCATGGTGTAGGTGTCCTAGCGTTTCACTGCATCTGTACCTTGGGGTAAATCCCCAGCAGTGCAATTGCTGGGTTGTAGGGAAGATCTATTTTGAACTTTTTGAAAACTCCACGCAGTTTTCCAGAGTGGCTGCACCAGTTCACATTCCCAGCAACAGTGTAAGATGGTTCCCTTTCTCCACATCCTCTCCAACATTTGTGGTTTCCTGCCTTGTTAATTTTCCCCATTCTCACTGGTGTGAGGTGGGATAGCATGGTGGTTTTGATCTGTGTTTACCTGATGGCAAATGATGCAGAGCATTTTCTCATGTGCTTGTTGGCCATGTCTATGTCTTCCTCTGTGAGATTTCTCTTCATGTCTTTTGCCCATTTCATGATTGGACTGTTTGTTTCTTTGCTGTTGAGTTTCATAAGTTCCTTATAGATCTTGGATACTAATCCTTTATCTGATAGGTCATTTGCAAATCTCTTTTCCCATTCTGTAGGTTGTCTTTTAGTTTTGTTACTGTTTCTTTTGCTGGGCAGAAGCTTTTTATCTTGATGAAGTCCCAATAATTCATATTTGCTTTTGTTTCCCTTGCCTTAATAGATGTATCTTGCAAGAAGTTGCTGTGGCCAAGTTCAAAAAGGGTGTTGCCTGTGTTCTCCTCTAGGATTTTGATGGAATCTTGTCTCACATGTAGATCTTTCATCCATTTTGAGTTTATCTTTGTGTATGGTGTAAGAGAATGGTCTAATTTCATTCTTCTGCATGTAGATGTCCAATATTCCCAGCACCATTTATTGAAGAGACTGTCTTTTTTCCAGTGGATAGTCTTTCCTGCTTTGTCAAATATTAGTTGAAAGTAATTACTTCTTAATGCCTGAGAAGATTACTGCCGAGCAGGTTTTGCATAAACTCAGCATCAAAAAGCTCATGGTCTCTAGGATTAATATTGTGTTAGTGGATAACAATGAGGATGGAAACAGCATCGATAAAAATACATTTTTTTAAAGCACCAAGGAAGGAAGAGAAGGCAGTAATAACATTTGTCACAATTTTAAAGATCACTCTGCAAAGTGACAATTAATAAAAATACTCTAAAAAAACACAAAGTTTTTTTGTTCATTAGAGAGAATGCATCACAAAGCCAGTGATACAGAAAATTTAATAAGCATATTAAGTTTCAGAGCAATAACAATTTAAGTCCAAATATGAAGAAATAGCTTTGTCTGTGTGTGCTGGTAAATTTGGGATATATAAATTTATTCAGAATTTGACAACATATATGGAACTGTGCCAGATGTTGTTGCTGTCACACTGAGAAAGACATAATCCCAACAAACATATTGTCCCACTAACATTAACATTGTTGGTTATGTGAACATGGGAGTGGGTGTGTAGGCTAAAATAACCATAAGATTTGCAGAAATTTACCAAGAGAAGTGGTGCTTTAAATGGAATCAATGATAATTAGGTTTACTCAGTTAAGTTGAGGAACATGTGACAGTCTACAAAAGAAGTGTTTTATAATACCTGGCACAGAATGCATGTTAACAAATGGAGCCTGTTAGCACACAGGAAGAGAGGGAAGGATGCATTCCAATTGGAAAATCATGACTTCTGTTTTAGCCACATTGAAATGGATATTTGTGTGATTTATACAAGCAAATATGTTTGGTCAGAGGTCCAATAAAAAGTAGGCATGTTTGATAATCAATTCAACATGTTAGAAATAATCCATTACTAAAAACAGAAATGTAGTATTCATTAAGTGACAGATGTTATACAAAATTGTAGGAATTGTAGAGAAAACAGTGACAGAGTATATAATCAGAGGTGAAAAAGGAATAAACAGATCCAAGGAATCAAAACAGGCAAAAAGATAACATAAAACAATCATGTGTATAGTTTTTAAGTCAATTTACTAAAGCACTTCTTAAGCATAAATACAAGAAAATTCTTTTTAAAATACTGTGCTTTCGATAATAGCTTGCATATTATTGGAGGAAGGTAGAAAGTAAACAAAAATGATAGAGAAATGTAGAAGAAAGACAAGGGAGGGAAGTTTATATGTAGCTGTGTGTGTAAAGTTTTGCATTGTTCATGAGAGAAAATGCATTTACCCAAAACTCAACAAAGACAAAGAAAAAATCTTATTATAAAACCAAAGCAGAGATTCCACATTCTGGTTAATGCTCTAGAATGAGTTCAAATGATAAAATATGTATTATCATTTGGGCAAGGACCAAACTGTTAACCAAAAGAACAGTTTTAATGATGTGCAGTTTTTTTTCAATTAGTTATGAACAGTTAAGAATTTGAGGGAGCCAGATTACATTTTTGCTACCCATGAAATCACACCACATTAGTAGATAATCTAATAACATCTGTATTGTGATTTAAAAATATATGCAACATGAGAAAATGCTCTGCATCACTTGCCATCAGGGAAATACAAATCAAAACCACAATGAGATACCACCTCACACCAGTGAGAATGGGGAAAATTAACAAGGCAGGAAACAACAAATGTTGGAGAGGATGCGGAGAAAAGGGAACCCTCTTACACTGTTGGTGGGAATGTGACCTGGTGCAGCCACTCTGGAAAACTGTGTGGAGGTTCCTCAAACAGTTAAAAATATACCTGCCCTACGACCCAGCAATTGCACTGTTGGGGATTTACCCCAAAGATACAAATGCAATGAAACGCCAGGACACCTGCACCCCGATGTTTATAGCAACAATGGCCACGATAGCCAAACTGTGGAAGGAGCCTCGGTGTCCAACGAAAGATGAATGGATAAAGAAGATGTGGTTTATGTATACAATGGAATATTACTCAGCTATTAGAAATGACAAATACCCACCATTTGCTTCAACGTGGATGGAACTGGAGGGTATTATGCTGAGTGAAGTAAGCCAGTCGGAGAAGGACAAACATTATATGTTCTCATTCATTTGGGGAATATAAATAATAGTGAAAGGGAATATAAGGGAAGGGGGAAGAAATGTGTGGGAAATATCAGAAAGGGAGACAGAACGTAAAGACTGCTAACTCTGGGAAACGAACTAGGAGTGGTAGAAGGGGAGGAGGGCGGGGGGTGGGAGTGAATGGGTGACGGGCACTGGGGGTTATTCTGTATGTTAGTAAATTGAACACCAATAAAAAATAAATTAAAAAAATAAATAAAAATAAAAATATATGCAAACTGATGCAGCCACTCTGGAAAACAGTACGGAGGTTCCTCAAAACGTTAAAAATAGCAACTACTGTATGATTTAGCAATTGCACTACTAGGTAGATACCTAGTATACTGAAAGGATACAAAAATACTGATTCAAAGGGGCACACACATCCCATGTTTATAGCAGCAGTATCAACAATAGCCAAATCATGGGAAGAATCCAAATGTCCATACACTGATGAATGGATAAAGAAGATGTGGTATATATCTATATAGATAATGGAATTAGCCATAAAAAGAATGAAATCTTGCTATTTCCAATGATGTGAATGGAGCTAAAGTGTATTGTGCTAAATGAAATAAGTCAGTCGGAGAAAGACAAAAACCATATGATTTCACTCACATGATATTTAATCATTGGAATTTAAGAAACAAAACACATGAGCAAAGAAGAAAGAAAAAAATAAGAAAGGCAAACCAAGAAACAGACTCTTAACTATAGAAAACAAACTGGGGGTTTCTAGAGGGGTGTGGGAGGGGGTTAGGCTAAATGGATGATGGGTATTAAGGAGGACACTTGTAATGAGCACTGGGTGTTTTATATGTAAGTGATGAATCACTAAATTCTAGTCCTGAAGCTAATATTACACTACTACATGTTAACTAATTACAACTTAAACAAAAACTTGAAACAAAAAATTATGAAGTAATAATATATAGAAATAATAGTTATGATAGAGTTAAATAAATTAGATTTTGTACAGTTTTTTTTCCAAAGATTTTGTACACTCAATAGTGTACAATAGAATCTATACAGTAATCTATCTGAATTATTAGGCACGTAGGTTGGAAGGAAGATGTCAATGATGAAAAACTATACCATAACAACATTCATTCTCCTGGGACTGACAGATGATCCTAAGCTACAAGTTCTGATTTTTTTCTATTTCTCACTTACACACTGAGTGTAACTGGACAATCTGATCATCATCAAACTCACTTTTGTGGATCCCCACCTTAACACACCCATGCATTGTTTTTTTACAAAATTTTTCCTTCCTGGAGATCTCATTCACAACTACCTGTATTCCCAGGTACTTGTATAACATAGCAACAGGTGACAAGGTCATCACCTATAATGCTTGTGTCATCCAAGCGTTTTTTACTGACCTCATTGCCGTAACAGAATTTTTTCTGCTGGCCGTCATGTCCTATGACCGCTATGTGGCCATCAGCAAGCCTCTGCATTATGTAACCATCATGAGCAGCAGAGTCTGCAGAATTCATTTGTTGTTATTGTTGGTTTGCCTGGATTGTTTGTCATAATCTCCCCAGTTAGTCTGGGGCTAAATCTGAAATTCTGTGATTCCAATTTCATTGATCATTTTCTCTGTGATGCTGCTTCCCTCCTGAAGATATCATGTTCAGACACATGGCCCATGGAATAGACTTGTTTTAATCTGTGCTGTGATGACCCTCAATTTGACCCTTATGTGTGTAATTCCATCTTATATTATCAAAACAATTTTCGGATTTCCATCTGTCCAGCAGAGAAAAAAGGCCTTTTCTATCTGTTCTTCCCACATGATTGTGGTTTCCATCACCTATGGCACATGCATGTTCATTTATATGAATCCTACAGCAAAAGAAGTGACTATTAATAAAGTGGTTTCACTACTCATTTCTTTCATTTCACCTTCATTCATGTTAAATCCTTTTATTTATACACTATGGCACATGCATGTTCATTTATATGAATCCTACAGCAAAAGAAGTGACTATTAATAAAGTGGTTTCACTACTCATTTCTTTCATTTCACTTTCATTCATGTTAAATCCTTTTATTTATACACTGAGAAACAAGCAAGTAAAAAAAGCCTTCAGTGACTCAAGCAAAAGAAATGTAGCATTCTTAAAGAAGTAAAATAAAACAGCAGTCAATAAATGAGCTTAAATAAATGGTGAATTGCTGCTAAACGTTTCTGTTGATGCTTATAATTTTCTTTATCTTTTAATAATCTATAAAAGATTATATTTCCCAGCTTCTCTTCCAATTTACTTACATTGCACCTTAATCAACTTACTTCTTTTTGGTTCTTACTAATCTTCTTGTGGGAGGTGTCTCATTAAGAAAATGAAAGAGTTCTTTTCATAAATTCCCTTGTAGATAAATATAACCCTATATAACTAAATGTTATTCTATGATAAAACTATTCTTTAGTCTTCCATAAAACTGGTAGCATACCCCTGCTGATTACTGTACTCCACTGTGCATAAAATACTACAAAAATTCAAATGAGAATTCAAATTTTATGATAAACTAGTGGATTAAATGATGGCATGATATAATAATTCAAGGATCAATTAATTGAGACAGAAGACAATAGCATTTCGAATACTGTAGGAAAATATATTAAAAATAAAGAACATACTGGATAAAATCTCACAAATATTCTTTTGAATATATAGTTAAGAATAAAGGTTAAAATATGAGCAATTACAAGGCATCAGAGATACAGAGTAATCACAAACTAAGCTAAATAACCCCATCTATGACTGTGGATTCCCAGGAAAACCAAGAAAGGAGGATGGAGAAGGGCAAGTTGTTGAGTTGTGGGCTACAAAGGCTTGGGTTAAATGTCCCAATGGAGAATGGAGATGAAATGTCAGGGTCCAAGTGGTGAAAATGAATGAAACTGACAAAACAACATAGAGTCAAGATTTTAAAAGTGTGATTCAGAAGAAAAATGCTCAATTTTATGAAAAGACAATTATATTTAAGAAATTGTTCTGTCTCTTCTTGAGTTATGAGTTATGGGAGAGGAGTTGGGGGCTGTTATTTTGTTTCTCTGCCTAACTAAAAGAGAACATTTACTGTCTAAATTCTATAAAAATAGCCGACTAATACCATATATAAAGAATTAAACAGTAATATGTAGCTCTTTGGAACTTAAGAAATACATATTCATTGAAATAGAGACACTTCATGACAATTCATAAAAAGTTTAATGCAGAAGAAATCAAATTATTCTTCCATAAATATATTCATTATTTCAGAAATAAATAAAAAGAAAATAAAGCAATTCCTACTCATTATAACATTTTAGAACTATAAAATTAATTGTAAGTATGTAGAATATGATTTTACTAAGAAAAAATTAAATAAATTTCAAAAGATAAAGTTAAAAGTTGACTTTTACAAAAAAATTTCAAGGAACTTGATAAATTTCCCAGAGACATGAATTAATACAAAACAAAGAGCAAAATATTTAAGATTACAAATCAGAAGTTAAATATAAATACTAATGCAATGTAAATGAGAATAATTTCATGGTCATGCTTTCATAATTTCACAGCAAAATGTGAACATCTGGAGTTGCAAACAAGGTTTTAGCAAAACAAAATCTTGAAAATTAATTCAAGGTATGGAAAACTTATATAGATTCATCATCATATAACATTTAGGAAGGCAAATAAGATTTACCAGTAAAAAGGCAGAAGGACTAGATTACAACCAACCATGGGAAAGCAATAGATAAAATCATTAAGATTTCAATTATCTAAACAATAAAAAAACCCTCTCTAATGAATTTTATGAAGACATCTTAATATTTGACAAAAATCTTATTCAAACATTAGGGCAAACTATTGTTTATTTTTGGTTTTAGTTATTGTTTAATAACTCACTGACAAATAGACTATTTCAAATAGAATCCTACAAAATAGCCAAAAATTATACAATAATCAATTGAGATTTATTCCTAAGGGGTAGATGATAGATATAGATAGATAAATGATAGATGATGATAGATAGGTAGATGACAGATAAATGTACACAGATATTGAAAAAATATATATGAAATAGAGCCTGATTTTGCTTTAAAAACAAATTAAAGAACATTTTTATGAGTTTTGATTAATAGCTAAGCTATCACTGGATAAAAATCAGTAAGTGCTCCTAAAACCTTAAAGTACAATGAGAATACAATGAATTACTAAAATAAGATGAAAATATCTACAGAAATACAATTGACACAATTATATTGAACAGTAAAACACTTGTAAGTCAATTAAATCAAGAAACAAATCATCAGGATATTCAACATTTCACTGCCATCTTGAAAATGCCACTAGATAAATAATAAAATCATAAAATACTTGGGATTATTGTGAGAATGAAGTTATGAGACTACTGTAGTTAAAAACTATGAAACTCATATCTTTTCATGTTTTTACATCTTTGAAATGTGGATGTGCCTTACAATGACAAACATCTTAATATTGTCCATATTTTAATCAGTCACATTTTTAAATAAAAACACATAAAATGAAAAAGCAAATAAAAATACATAAAAGAAAAGTAAAATAAAAGGACATAAAATGATGACATGCACTTAAAAACAGTCAATGAAATATGGTATTTTCTTCCTGACAATACTGTAATGTACCTAGAACACAACAAAATCTAGTAAGAATCTAATACACTTAGTAAGAACGTTTAGTGTCTTAGATAAAGGATATAAGCAAACAGAAGTCAGTTGATAATATCTATAGTAAGTTGATAATATTTATAGTAACAATAAGCCCCTAATAATAAAGCTATCAATGTAACTACCAAGGAGTGAATCCTTTTATGAATATAATATATGACAGTATAAAATATCAATTTGCTCACTCTTAATATAGAAGTTTAACACAACTCCAATTGGTATCAGCTTTTTACATTTTTCTAATTTTCTTTTTTTTAATTTATTTTTTATTGGTGTTCAATTTACTAACATACAGAATAACCCCCAGTGCCCGTCACCCATTCACTCCCACCCCCCGCCCTCCTCCCCTTCCACCACCCCTAGTTCGTTTCCCAGAGTTAGCAGTCTTTACGTTCTGTCTCCCTTTCTGATATTTCCCACACATTTCTTCCCCCTTCCCTTATATTCCCTTTCACTATTATACTCTGGTTTCTCTTCAGATCGAATAAATCTTTCACCTTTTACATTTTTCTAATTTTCTAATTATACAAATTATCTGTAAATTCATATGGGAGAATTAAATCTTATGAATGTACAACATATAAATGAAAAATACTAGTGAATGGAAACTTGCTTTATATAAAATCAAAACATTATATATCAATGAAATCAAATTAATATGGTATTAAAATGGGAGAAGATAAAATAATCAATACAACAGATAGAGAAGATTATAAAAGTACACACTTATGGGACTCCTGGGTGGCTCAGAAGTTGAGCATCTGCCTTTGGCTCTGGGCATGATCCTGGAGTCCCAGGATCAAGTCCCATGTCAGGCTCCCTGCATGGAGCCTACTTCTCCCTCTGCCCGTGTCTCTGCCTCTCTCTCTGGTCTCTCATGAATAAATAAATAAAATCTTTTTAAAAAGAATACACACTAAGAAATATTATTTATTTTTATATAGTGTTTTAATTCTTATATAGAAGTGGGAAAATTTCAGTTCAGTAGGAACATCATGGTTTATTTAATAATTTCTTCAGGCACACACATAAAAACTCAAATGAAAAGAGTTTTGCTTTTTCTTCATACAGCAAATTGGTTACATTCTAAATGGCTTAACATTTTAAGTATTAAAATAAGTAAAATCTTACTAGGAGACATATAAGACTACGATAATATAAAGGAGTTAAAATTTTTCTTGGGCACCTGGGTGGCTCAGTGATTGAGCGTCTGTCAGGTTGTGATTCCGGAGTTCCAAGATCAAGTCCTGCATCAGGTTCCCCAGCCTGAAGCCTCCTTCTGTCTCTGCCTCTCTCTGTGTGTCTCTCATGAATAAATAAATAAAATCTTTAAAAAAGAAATACTTTCTTACTTAAGAATTTAAAGGCAGAATTTGACAAAGGAAAGGAATTCCTATTTGATTACATGTGTATTAACCATTTTGACTGGCAAAAAGATACCCCTAAAAAATTCAAAAGTCAAATAATGTTGAAATGACATATGTAACACTGAAAAAGGGATGATTTTCAAAGTAAACAAGACCTCTTATAATTTAACTATATAAATGAAAAAAATTAAATAGAATATTTAGAGAATATTAGATCTCATTTTGTGAAGAACATATGATTGTCAACTGTACTAATAGTTTAATAATAAAAAAATTCATATTGAAGTAAAGATTTACATTCTTAAAAAGCCTAAATTTTGTTTTTTATTTTTATTTTTGTATATTTTCTTATTGGAGTTCGATTTGCCAACATATAGTATAACACTCAATGCTCATCCCATCAAGTGCCCCCCTCATGCCCATCACCCAGTCACCCCATCCCCCTGCCCAACTCCCCTTCCACTACCCCTTGTTTGTTTCCCAGAGTGATGTGTCTTTCATGTTTTGTCACCCTCACTGATATCTCCCACTCATTTCCTCTCCTTTCCCATATAATCCCTTTCACTATTTCTTACATTCCCCATTAGAGTGAAATCATATAATGTTTGTCCTTCCCTGACTGACTTACTTCACTCAGCATAATACCCTCCAGTTCTATCCATGTTGAAGCAAATGGTGGATATTCGTTATTTCTAATGGCTGAGTAATATTCCATTGTATGTATAGAAGACATCATCTTTATCCATTCATCTGTCGATGGACACCGAGGCTTTTTCCACAGTTTGGCTATTGCAGACATTGTTGCTATAAACATTGGGGTGCAGGTGTCCTGCCATTTCACTGCATCTGTATCTTTGGGGTAAATCCCCAGAAGTGCAATTGCTGGGTCATAGGACAGGTCTATTTTTAACTCTTTGAGGAACCTCCGCACAGTTTTCCAGAGTGGATGCACCAGTTCATATTCCCACCAACAGTGCAAGAGTATTCCCCTTTTCTCCACATCTTCTCCAACATCTGTTCTTTACTGTCTTGTTAATTTTCCCCATTCTCACTGGTGTGAGGTGGGATCTCATTGTGGTTTTGATTTGTATTTCCATGATGATCAGTGATGAAGAGCAGTTTCTCATGTGCTTGTTGTCCGTGTGTATGTCTTTGGTGAAATTTCTGTTCATGTCTTTTGCCCATTTCATGATTGGATTGTTTGTTTCTTTGCTGTAGAGTTTTGGAAACTAGTCCTTTATCTGATAAGTCATTTACAAATCTCTTCTCCCATTCTGTAGGTTGACTTTTAGTTTTGTTGACTGTTTCTTTTGCTGTGCAGAAGCTTTTTATCTTGATGAAGTCCGAATAATTCATTTTTGTGTTTTTTCCCTTGCATTAATAGATGTATCTTGCAAGAAGTTGCTGTGGCCAAGTTCAAACAGGGTGTTTCCTGGGTTCTCCTCTACGATTTTGATGGATTCTTGTCTCACATGTAGATCTTTCATCAATTTTGAGTTTATCTTTGTGTCTGCTGTATGAGAATGGTCTAGTTTCAATCTTCTGCATGTAGCTGTCCAGTTTTTTCCAGCACCATTTATTGAAGGGACTGTCCTTTTTCCAGTGGAGAGTCTTTCCTGCTTTGTCAAATATTAGTGACCATAGAGTTGAGGGTCCACTTCTGGATTCTCTATTCTGTTCCTTTGATCTATGTATCTGTTTTTGTGCCAGTACCACACTGTCTTGATGACTACAGCTTTGTAGTACAACCTGAAATCCGGCATTGTGATGCCCCCAGCTCTGGGTTTCTTTTTCAATAACCTCTGGCTATTTGGGCTCCTTTCTTATTCCACACAAATCTTAAGATGATTTGTTCCAACTCTGAAGAAAGTCCATGGTATTTTGATAGATACTGCATTGAATCTGTAAATTGCACTGGTAGCATAGACATGTTCACAATATTAATTCTTCTAATCCATGAACATGGAATATTTTTCCAACTCTTTGTGTCTTCCTCAATTCCTTTCAGAAGTGTTCTGTAGTTTTTAGAGAATAGAGACTCTACCTCTTTGGTTAGGTTTATTCCTAGGTATCTTGTGCTTTGGGGTCCAATTGTAAATGGGATTGACTCCTTCATTTCTCTTTCTTCAGGCTCATTGTTAGTATATAGAAATGCCACTTACTGCTGGGCATTGATTTGTATCCTGCCACACTGCCAAACTGTTGTATGAGTTCTAGCAATCTTTGGCTTTTAAGATGCTAAGGATTGTTCCCTCTATCCCTACACTCTGAAGAGTTTTGATTTGAACAGGAATGGATGCTGTATTTTGTCAAATGCTTTCTCTGCAACTACTGGGAGCACCATATGGTTCTTGTTTTTTCTCTTGTTGAAATGATCTATCACGTTGATTGCTTTATGAGTGTTGAACCAGCCTTACATCCCGGGGATAAATCCCACTTGGTCATGGTGAATAACCTTATTAATGTACTGTTGGATCCTATTGGTTAATATCTTGGTGAAAATTTTTGCATGTGTATTCTTTTAGCAAGATGCTCTTTAACCTCCACATTTTGAATTTCTTCCAAATTTCTTCTTGTGATTGAGTTCAAATTTCAAAGCATTATGCTCTGATAATATGTAAAGAACAATCCCAATCTTTTGGTAGCAGTTGAGATCTTATTTGTGACCCTGTATGTGGTCTATTCTAGAGAAACTTCTATTGGCACTTGAGAAGAGTGTGTATTAAGTTGAATTCAGATGCAAAGCTCTGTATATATCTGTGAAATCTAACAGGTCCAGTGTATCATTTAAAGCTCTTGTTTTTTGGAGGTTTTGTATTTCCCACACATTTCTTATCCCTTTCCTAATATTCCCTTTCACTATTATTTATATTCCCCAAATGAATGATAACATACACTGCTTGTCCTCCAATTGACTTACTTCACTCACCATAATACCCTCCAGTTCCATCCACGTTGAAGCAAATGGTGGGTATTTGTCGTTTCTAAAGGCTGAGTAATATTCCATTGTATACATAAACCACATCTTCTTTACCCATTCATCTTTCGATGGACACCCAGGCTCTTTCCACAGTTTGGCTATTGTGGACATTGCTGCTATAAACATTGGGGTGCAGGTGTCCCGGTATTTCATGGCATCTGAATCTTTGGGGTAAATCCCCAACAGTTTGGAAGGACCTCAAACACGTGGAGGTTAAGGACCATCCTGCTAAAAGATGAAAGGGTCAACCAGATCTATAAAGTACTTATTAAAGTACTTATTAAACTTATTAAGCTCATGATTTTATTAATTTGAATCTTTTCTCTCTTCTTTTCATTAGGCTGGCTAATGGTTTATCTATCTTATTAATTCTTTCAAAGATCCAAATCCTGCTTTTGTTGATCTTTTCCACAGTTCTTCTGGTCTCTATTTCAATGAGTTCTGCCTGAATCTTTATTAACTCTCTTCTTCTGCTCAGTGTAGGATCTATTTGCTGTTTTACCTCCAGCTCCTTAAGGTGCAGGGTTAGCTTTTGTATTTGAGTTCTTTCCAGTTTTTGGATGGATGCTTGTATTGCGATGTTTTCCCCCTCAGGACTGCTTTTACTGTTTCCCACAGATTTTGAATGGTTGTATCTTCATTCTCATTAGTTTCCATGAATCTTTTAAATTCTTCCTTAATTTCCTGGTTGACCCTTTCATCTTTTAGCAGGATGGTCCTTAACCTCCACATGTTTGAAATCTTTCCAAACTTCTTCTTGTGATTTAGTTCTAATTTCAAAATATTATGGTCTGAAAATAAGGAGGGGATGATCCCAATATTTTGGTATCGGTTAAGACCTGATTTGTGTCCCAGTATGTGGTCTATTCTGGAGAAAGTTCCATGTGCACTTGAGAAGAATGTGTATTCAGTAGCGTTTGGATGTAAAGTTCTGTAAATATCTGTGAAATCCATCTGGTCCAGTGTATCATTTAAAGCTCTTGTTTCTTTGGAGATGTTGTGCTTAGAAAACCTGTTGATTGTGGAAAGTGCTACATTGAAGTCTCCAAGTATAAGTGTATTATTATCTAAGTATGTCTTAACTTTGGTTATTAATTGATTGATATACTTGGCAGCTCCCACTTTCGGGGCATAAATATTCATGATTGTTAGGTCCTCTTGTTGGATCGATCCTTTAAGTATGATATAGTGTCCCTCTTCATCTCTTACTACAGTCTTTGGGATAAACTTTAGTTTATCTGATATAAGGATGGCTACCCTGCTTTCTTTTGAGGACCATTTGAATGGTAAATGGTTCTCCAACCTTTAATTTTCAGGCTGTAGGTGTCCTAAGGTCTAAAATGAGTCTGTTGTAGACAGCAAATAGATGGGTCCTGCTTTTTTATCCAGTCTGAAACCCTGCGCCTTTTGATGGGGTCTAAGCCCATTCACATTCAGACTTAACTATTGAAAGATATGAATTTAGTGTCATCATGATACCTATTCAGTCCCTGTTTTTGTGGATTGTTTCCTCAAACTTCCACTTTCTTTTCCAGAGTTCCCCTAATATTTCTTGGAGAGCTGGTTTGGTGGTCACATATTCTTTCAGTTTCTGCCGATCTTGGAAGCTCTTTATCTCTCCTTCTATTCTGAAGAAGAGCCTTCGTGGATAAAGTATTTTTGGCTGCACATTCTTCTCATTTAGGACCCTGAATATATCCTACCTGCCCTTTCTGGCCTGCCAGGTCTTATGGAGAGGTCTGACGTTAACCTCCTCATAAAGTTTACGGATTTCTTGTCTCTTGCTGCTTTAAGGATCTACTCTTTACCTTTGGAATTTGCAAGTTTCACTATTAAATGTGGAGGTGTTGAGCAGTTTTTATTGATTTTAGGGGGGATCTCTCTATCTCCTTGGTCTGAATGCCTGTTTCCCTTCCCAAGTTAGGGAAGTTCTCAGCTATGATTCATTGAAATACACCTTCTGGTCCTCTGTCTCTTTTGGCGCCCTCTGGAACCCCAATTAAACAAAGATTTTTCCTTCTGAGGCTGTCATTTATTTCCCTTAACCCATCCTCATGATCTTTAATTGTTTGTGTCTTTTTTCCTCAGCTTCCTTCCTTGCCATCAACCTGTCTTCTGTTTCACTCACTCGTTCTTGTGCCTCGTTAACCCTTGTCGTTAGTACCTCCAGGTTGAATTGCATCTCATTTAATTGATTTTTACTTTCGGCCTGATTAGATCTAAATTTTGCAGTCATGAAGTGTCTTGAATCTTTTAATGCTTTTATGCTTTCTCTAGAGCCACCAGTAGCTTTATAATCGTGCTTCTGAATTGGCTTTCTGACATTGAATTGTAATCCAAATTTTGTAACTCTGTGGGAGAGAGGACTGTTTCTGGTTGTTTCTTTTGTGGTGAGTTTTTCCTTCTAGTCATTTTGCTCAGTGCAGATTGGCCCAAAACAAGTTGTACTGGAAAAGGAGAAAGATAAATAAAGGGGGGGGGGGATAAACAGAAAATGAAAAACAAGGGGGAGTATCCTCTGAACTATATACTGTAAATCCTTCGACTTCCCCTGGAACTTTCCAGTGCTGCTTGGTGAATAAATTGCTTTTCTCCTGTCCTTCCAGCTGGTCTTCTGGGGGAGGGGCCTGCTGTGCTGATTCGCAGGTGTGTGCACCTGGGGGACCGGCCCAGCCCCCTGCCAGGTGCTCGGCTCAGGGGGAGCTGTTTATCCTGTGAGGCCCCTGCTCCCTGGCGGCCCCACTCAGTCTCACGCACGAGGCGACACCAGGGAAAACAACAGTGGCGGCAGCCAGGTCTCCAGCCCTAGAGTCAGCTCCTGCAGTAACTACTGCAGCTCCTAGTTTGCAGTGGCCTGGATGCTTCAGGGGCGGGGCCGCACGGCGGCAGGAACATCCTTGCTCTCCTGTGTCCTCCTGGTCTCTGCCTGTCCCTGGGGGAGCGCCGGATCCTGGGCTGTGTCCCCCCCGGCGCCCTGGGCTCCCCGGCCGTGCAGCCCCCACCCACAGAGCCGCCACCAGAGCCGCCGCCCTGAGCTTTTTCTTCATTCATTTTGAATTTATTTTTGTGTATGGCATAAGAAAGTGGTCCGGTTTCATTCTTCTGCTGTTGCTGTCCAGTTTTCCCAACACCATTTGTTTTTTTTTGTTTCGCTTTGTTTTTAAAAATTTCATTTATTTATTAATGAGAGACACAGAGAGAGAGGGAGAGACACAGGCAGAGGGAGAAGCAAGCTCTCTGCAGGGAGCCTGACGCGGGACCTGATCCCAGGTCCCAGGTTCCCGCCCAGAGCCAAAGGCAGATGCTCACCCACTGAGCCACCCAGGCATCCCTCCAGCACCATTTGTTGAAGAGACTGTTTGTTTTTTCCTTTTTAAAATATTTTATTTATTTATTCATGAGAGACAAAGAGAGAGGCAGAAACATAGACAAAAGGAGAAGCAGGCTCCTCCTGGGGAGCCTGATGTGAGACTCCATCCTAGGACCCCAGTATCATGACCTGAGCCAAAGGCAGATGCCCAACCGCTGAGCCACCCAGACACCCTTTGGGTTTTTTTTTCCATTGTATATTATTTTGACTTTAGTTGACAATATGGTTTTGGCCCATTTCTGGGTTTTCTATTCTGTTCCCATGATCTATGCATCTGTTTTTATGTCAGTACCATACTATCTTGATCACTACAACTTTGTAGTATAGCTTGAAGTCCAGAAGGTGATACCTCCAGCTTTGCTTTGCTTTGCTTTTTTAGGATTGCTTTGGCTACCCATGGTCTTCTCTGGTTCCTGATAAATTTTAAGATTGTTTGTTCTAGCTCTGTGAAAAATCCTGGTGGTATTTTGATAGGGATTACATTAAATGTGTACATTGCTTTGGGTAGTATAGCAATATTTTAACAATGTTTGGTCTTCTAATCCATGAGCATGGAATTTTTTTCCATTTATTTGTGTCCTAGTCAATTTCCTTCATAAATATTCCATAGTTTTCAGACAACAGATCTTTTGTCTCTTTGGTTAGGTTCATTCCTAGGTATCTTATGGCTTGGGCATTAATAATTTATTTTTTCATAGATATGGGGACTTAAGTCTGAATGGATTGTCATGGCAAATGTAGAGGAAAAAGAAATATAATTTTACATTATGCTGAACTTTTTGAAATGAGTACCAGTTTTATTTCTCAATTTTGTAACATGAAGGCAAATGCTAAATATTCATCTATATCTTTTTTCAATGTACATACTGAATAATGAACTGATGAATAGTACTCTTCAATCACTGGGGAAAAATATGGTCTCAGGTGTGAATTTCAAGGTAAACTAAAGCTAAAATACAAACATTTGGTTCCTATCATGAATGAAGTGATATGACATACCATAGGTTTAAGACAATCTTAGGTCGTAGATGGATTTAATTTTAAAGGATAAAAGATTATGTTACTTCCTTATTTATTTGGGGATGCTTTTTTTTTCTTTTTCAATAAATTTATTTTTTATTGGTGTTCAATTTACCAACATACAGAATAATACCCAGTGCTCATCCGGTCAAGTGCCCCTCAGTGCCCGTCACACATTCCCCCCTGACCCCCCGGACTCCTCCCCTTCCATCACCCCTAGTTCATTTCCAAGAGTTAGGAGTCTTTATGTTCTGTCTCCCTTTCTGATATTTCCCTCACATTTCTTTTCCTTTCCCTTATATTCCCTTTCACTATTCTTTATATTCCCCAAATGAATGAGAAAATACAATGTTTGTCCTTCTCAGATTGACTTACTTCACTCAGCATAATACCCTCCAGTTCCATCCACGTCGAAGCAAATGGTGGGCATATTTCATCGTTTCTAATGGCTGAGTAATATTCCATTGTATACATAAAACACATCTTCTTTATCCATTCATCTTTCGATGGACACCGAGGCTCCTTCCACAGTTTGGCTATTGTGGACATTGCTGCTAGAAATATCGGGGTGCAGGTGTCCCGGCGTTTCATTGCAACTGAATCTTTGGGGTAAATCCCCAACAGTGCAATTGCTGGGTCGTAGGGCAGATTTATTTTTATCTCTTTGAGGAACCTCCACACAGTTTTCCAGAGTGGCTGCACCAGTTCACATTCCCACCAACAAGTGTAAGAGGGTTCCCTTTTCTCTGCATCCTCTCCAACATTTGTGGTTTCCTGCCTTGTTAATTTTCCCCATTCTCACTGGTGTGAGGTGGTATCTCATTGTGGTTTTGATTTGTATTTCCGTGATGGCAAGTGATGTAGAGCATTTTCTCATGTGCATGTTGGCCATGTCTATGTCTTACTCTGTGATATTTCTGTTCATGTCTTTTGCCCGTTTCATGATTGGATTCTGTGTTTCTTTGGTGTTGAGTTTAAGAAGTTCTTTATAGATCTTGGAAACTAGCCCTTTATCTGATACGTCATTTGCAAATATCTTCTTCCATTCTGTAGGTTGTCTTTTAGTTTTGTTGTCTGTATCCTTTGCTGTGCCAAAGCTTCTTATCTTGATGAAGTCCCAATAGTTCATTTTTGCTTTTGTTTCTCTTGCCTTCATGGATGTATCTTGCAAGAAGTTGCTGTGGCTGAGTTCAAAAAAGGGTGTTGCCGGTGTTCTCCTCTAGGATTTTGATGGAATCTGGTCTCACATTTAGATCTTTCATCCATTTTGAGTTTATCTTTGTGTATGGTGCAAGAGAGTGGTCTAGTTTCATTCTTCTGCATGTGGATGTCCAATTTTCCCAGCACCATTTATTGAAGAGACGGTCTTTCTTGCAATGGATAGTCTTTCCTCCTTTGTCGATTATTTCTTGACCATAAAGTTCAGGGTCCACTTCTGGGTTCTCTATTCTGTTCCACTGATCTATGTGTCTGTTTTTGTGCCAGTACCACACTGTCTGGATGACCACAGCTTTGTAGTACAACCTGAAATCTGGCATTGTGATGCCCCCAGATATGGTTTTCTTTTTTAAAATTCCCCTGCCTATTCGGTGTCTTTTCTGATTCCACACAAATCTTAAAATAATTTGTTCTAACTCTCTGAAGAAAGTCCATGGTATTTTGATAGGGATTGCATTAAACGTGTATATTGCCCTGGGTAACATTGACATTTTCACAATATTAATTCTGCCAATCCATGAGCATGGAATATTTTTCCATCTCTTTGTGTCTTCCTCAATTTCTTTCAGAAGTGTTCTATAGTTTTGAGGGTATAGATCCTTTACATCTTTGGTTAGGTTTATTCCTAGGTATCTTATGCTTTTGGGTGCAATTGTAAATGGGATTGACTCCTTAATTTCTCTTTCTTCAGTCTCATTGTTAGTGTATAGAAATGCCACTGACTTCTGGGCATTGATTTTGTATCCTGCCACGCTACCGAAATGCTGTATGAGTTCTAGCAATCTTGGGGTGGAGACTTTTGGGTTTTCAACGTGGATGGAACTGAAGGGTATTATGCTGAGTGAAGTAAGTCAGTCGGAGAAGGACAAACATTATATGTTCTCATTCATTTGGGGAATATAAATAATAGTGAAAGGGAATATAAGAGAAGGGAGAAGAAATGTGTGGGAAATATTAGAAAGGGAGACAGAACGTAAAGACTGCTAACTCTGGGAAACGAACTAGGGGTGGTAGAAGGGGAGGAGGGCGGGGGGTGGGAGTGAATGGGTGACGGGCACTGGGGGTTATTCTGTATGTTAGTAAATTGAACACCAATAAAAAATAAATTTAAAAAAATCATGAATGAGAAAGGAGAGATCACCACTAATACCAAAGAAATACAAACGATCTTAAAAAATGATTATGAGCAGCTATACGCCAATAAATTAGGCAATCTAGAAGAAATGGACGCATTCTGGAAAGCCACAAACTACCAAAACTGGAACAGGAAGAAATAGAAAACCTGAACAGGACGATAACCAGGAATTGAAGCAGTCATCAAAAACCTCCCAAGACACAAAAGTCCAGGGCCAGATGGCTTCCCTGGGGAATTCTATCAAACATTTAGAGAAGAAACCATACCTATTCTACTAAAGCTGTTCAGAAAGATAGAAAGAGATGGAATACTTTTGAACTCGTTCTATGAGGCCAGCATCACCTTAATTCCAAAACCAGACAAAGACCCCACCAAAAAGGAGAATTATAGACCAATATCCCTGATGAACATGGATGCAAAAATTCTCAACAAGTTTACAGCCAATAGGATCCAACGATACATTTAGAAGATTATTCACCATGACCAAGTGGGAATGATCCCCAGGATGCAAGGCTGGTTCAAAACTCATAAAGCAATCAATCGGATTGATCATATCAGCACGAGAAAAAACAAAAACCATAGATTCCTCTCAATAGATGCAGAGAAAGCATTCGACAAAATACAGCATCCATTCTTGATCAAAACTCTTCAGAGTGTAGGGATAGAGGGTACATTCCTCAGCATCTTAAAAGCCATCTATGAATGGTCCACGCTGGGGAAACACTGGGAGCCTTTCCCCTAAAATCAGGAACAAGACAGGATTGTCCGGGCTCACCACTGCTATTCAACATAGTCCTAGAAATCCTAGCCTCAGCAATCAGGCAACAAAAAGAAATAAAAGGCATTCAAATTGGCAAAGAAGAAGTCAAACTCTCCCTCTTCGTCAATGACATGGTACTCTACATAGAAAACCCAAAAGATTACACCCCAAGATTGCTAGAACTCATACAGCAATTTGGCAGTGTGGCAGGATACAAAATCAATGCCCAGAAATCAGTGGAATTTCTATACACTAACAATGAAACCAAAGAAAGAGAAAAAAAAAGTATGCTTTACCAAATATAGAAATCTATTACTCACATTATCAATTTTTAAGAGATAGAAAAAAACATGTTTTACAGATCATAATAGAACTCAAATGACATAAAAGTAAATATAATTAAAATGACATTTTATCTCACTTACTATTATGACTGTGACTCCTAATTTCTGTTGGGTGTTGAAACACATGAAGCTTTAAAACTCCTAATTTAAAAAAAAATAAATAAATAAATAAATAAATAAATAAATAAATATATAAATAAAACTCCTAAATTGAAAATGGTATTCAGGATGAAGATTTTTATTTGAACTTCTGGTCAGTTTTGCTTATGAATCCACTGTCATATTCACAACTCCAAGATGCATAAGGCTGTGGAATGTCAGGAACCTTCTCCAGTTTCAGGAAAGTTGCAATTTTTGACTCACAGGGTTGCGAGCACAATTACTACATCTAACTTGGCATTTCTTTTATTTGATAAGAATTCAGCTAAGTGAATAAACAAAGAGTCCCTGATGATTGAAGAAGCAGAGTCACTAATGAATCTTCTGAGTAATAAAATTGGGGTTAAAAAAGGTACACTACCTATGGCTTCTTTGGAGACACTGTCTTTGGAGACCAGAAGGATGCAGCAGCAGTCAAAGGCCAGTAGGACAAGAGAAAAGTCTGGTTATAAAACAATGCTAGCTCCTTTTTACTGTCATGTCACACAAACTAGAAATATCACAAGGGACGATCATAAAGAAACCACATTTCTCATTTACTGGTTTGTTACTTATTTTATTTGGGATTATACTTAGACAAGAAAAGGGAAAAATATGTAAAACCATATAATTCAAACTGCTTAATTATAGTATCAAATTTGCAGACTTTTCCCCAAAATCTATCAATATACTTATAGGTATCATTTAATAATAAATGTTAGTAACATAATTTGTATAATTGGGTACATAAATCAATGTTAAGCTTCTAAACATATTCTAAATTAATATATGTATAATTATATTTGAATCAATTATTTTTTTAACTTATGTCCAATTTCTTAATGTCCCTTCATATCTTGAAATCAAATTACTATAGATCCATGTCCTTCAAAATTTGTCATGCTCCCATAGTCCATTAATTTATGACAAAGGAACCAAGAACATACAATAGGAAAAGTATCCTTTTATCATTTATCCATTTATCAATGCTGTTGGGAAAACTGGACAACCACATACCAGAGAATAAAACTGGGCCCCATATCTTATACTATATACAAAAAATCAACTTGAAATGAGCTACAGATTTGAGCATAAGACCTAAAACCATAAAACTTTCAGAAGAACACGTAGGAGGTAAGCATCTTGATATCAGTCTTGGCAATAGTTTTTTGGATTTCACGCCAAAAGTGAAGACAACAAAGAAAAATAAACAAATGAGACTACATCAAACTAAAAACCTTCTACATTGCGTAGAAAACCATCAACAAAAATTAAAAGGCAACCTACTGAATGGGAGAAAATATTTGGAAATCATCTATCTGATAAGGGATTAGTATCCAAAACATATAAAGAACTCATACAACTCAATAGCAAAAAATAAAAATAAAAGGAAACATATTAAGTAAAAAATGGGCAATGGGTAGAAGACCAGAATAGACATTTTCCCAAAGAAGACATACAAATAGCCAGCAGATACACAAAAAGGTTTTCAACTTCACTATCATGGAAATGCAAATCAAAATCACAATGGGATATTACTTCACACCTTACAATGGCTATTATAAAAAAAAAAAAAAGCAATAACAATTGTGAAATGTGAAGGAAAGGGAACCCTCTGCACTGCTGATGGGAATGTAAATTAGTGCAGTCACTATGGAAATGCTATGGAGGTTTCTCAAGACATTAAAATAGTACTACCATAGGGTCCAGCAATCCCAACTGAAGATATATTCCAAAGGAAATGAAAACAGGATATTGAAGAGATGTATGCAGTTTCATTTTTGTTGCAGCATTATTCACGGTAGCTGGGATATGGGAACAACCTATATCATTGTCAACATATGAATGGATAAAGAAGATGTACACACACACACACACACACACACATACACAGCAGAATATTATTCAGCCATAGGAAAGAAGGAAATCCTGCCTTTTGTGACAACATAGATGGGACTTGGGGACACTCTACTAAGCAATATAAGTCAAAGAAAGATTGATACTGCATGGTATCACTTGTATGTGGAATCTAAAAACATAAAAATCAGAAACAGAGTGTAGGAAAGTTGTTGCTGGGACTTGGGGATGAAGAAAATAGGGAGAGGTTGGTAAAAGCATAGGTACTATAAGGTGAATAAGTCTGAGGATCTAATGTATTACATGATAATTATAGTTGATAACACTGTATTATATAACTACAATTTGCTGAGAGTAGAACTTAAATGTTCTCACAAGAAAAACCAAACTTCCAAAAGCCTTGAAACCAAAACCAAAGAGCCAAACCAAAGCCAAAAAGCCAGATTTTATCGATTTATTTGAGAGAGAGAGAGAGAGACAGAGAGAGATAGTGACAGAGATAGCAAAAGAGAGCAGGAATGGGAGGAGAGGGAGAAGCAGGCTCCCCACTGAGGAGGGATCCAAATGCAGGGCTCTATCCCAGGACCCTGGGATTGGGACCTGAGCTGAACAAAGATGCTTAACCAACTGAGCCACCCAGACACCCCTATGGATGCGTTAATGAACTAGATGGGAGGAATTTTTTCACCTTGTGTGCATATATCAAATCATCACAATGTATACTTTAAATATCTTACAATTTTACTTGTCAGTTACACCTCAATAAAGCTGAAAAAAATTTAAAGTGAAAAAAAAATCGCTCTAAAATGCATTACCATTTTTTAGCTGTTACCTAAAAAAAAAGTTAGATTTATGTCCATTATGTTATTCTGCCCATTTTTCCCATGGTGGGAACCATTTTTGAGGACACAGCCTTGAGAGAGCAGTGTATTGTTGAAACCATCTAGACAGTATATGTGACCAAACCCAGTTAAAGCCTCTATATAAACTTTTACATTCTGGAGGATGGGTGTGGAGATTTACTCAACTTGCAGCCACTAATGACAAACCTTATATGTAATATATTCCCTTTCTTCTTAAAAACTGTAGTTTATCAATCTGTAGTGGCCTGCCTTTTTTGTCTCTCCTTGCCCTTGTGTAATGGGACCATTTTCAGATTTCACCTGGGAAGCTCCTGAAGTTGTAATCAACAACTTTTTACAATGAAAAACTTGTAACAGGGCATTCATTTCCACAGTAGTACGTTTGGATAATTTCAAGGTATATTTAAAAGAAAAACAGATTACTATATCTATACCACATTCTAATGACAAAGTATGAGTCCTTTTCACTTTTTATTTCCAATTATGTTTTATCTGAACATTGGATTGGAATTACTTATATTTTATTGCTAACTGAAGATAAACCCTAAAGCTAAATCTTAAACTTTTTAACGACTTTGTAGTTAAAAAGTTACTTTTTTTAAAGATTACTTTTTTTATGTTAAAAGGTTACTTTTTTAGGTTAAAATGGACACTGATTTCCACCCAGTGTAACTGATTTTGCACTTATCCTCAAACATTGTCCAGAGAATAAATTTCTGTTGATTCCAGTCACAAATAAATTGCAGCAGCCATAAGAAACTAAAAAAAAAAAATGTTACTTTTTAAAAATATTTTATTTATTTATTCATGAGGGACACAAATAGGGAGAAGCAGAAATATAGGCAGAGGGAGAAGCAGGCTCCCTGTGGGAAGCCCAATGCAGGATTCGATCCCCATCTTGGGACCTCAAGAACATGCCCTGAGTGAAGGCAGATGCTCAACTACGGAGTCACCCAGGTATCCCTGTAGTTTGGTTATAGGTAAAGTGCAAGTATAGCACAAATAGTTTGGGGTTTACTATATGGGCTTTCTGTATCCATTGCTTAAGATTTTGAGATTTAACATTATTTTAATTTTTAATTTAAGTTCAATTTTCTAGCATATTACATCATTATCACATCATTAGTTTTACACCTGTTATAGTTACCGCATCCTCCCACACACCTCCCCTGCAGCACTCCTCAGTTTGTTTCCTAGAGTTAAAAGTCTCTCATGGTTTGTCTTCCTCTGGATTATTCTAATTCTTGAACTCATTTTTTTCTCTCTAAACAACTTTCTCCTGATTCATTTCTTCTTGTGTACAAAGGACACAACAGTGTCCTTTATATGCTATTTGAAAAATTAAATTCTATATATCTGAAACTTAGAAAAGTGCCTAGCTTGTAATAACTATATGTTCCCTAATTCAGTGTCCTTGTTCACAGTAATTATCCTTTTATTTACCCTCAATTATTCACCCCATTGTAATCATACTTTTGCCTCCATTATTTTTTTTAATTTAAAATATATTTGAGAGAGGGGGGGGGGCAAAAGGGAGAGGGAGAAGAAGAGAATCTCTGCTTGAGAGAAGAGCCCAACACGGGGCTCAATTTCATGACCTTGAGATCATGACCTGAGCTGAAACCAAGAGTGGGACACTCTAAACAACCGAATCACTCAGGTGCCCCATACCTGTTCTAATGAAACTGTGTTTACCAAAGTTTATCAAAGAATTCCCCCTTTTTGATATAAAATTGTAGAAGATTTCTATGTAGAATGGAACCTAACGAGATTCTGATATATGGGTTTGATGTCATTCAGAGTAATCAATTCATTATTATAGCAACACCCTGAAAATCTGCATTGTTTTGAGGCTTTTTATCTAGAATAGCATCTGTAAATAACACAGTTCTATATATATTCAATGCCTAAAATATTTACTAGCAAAAAATTTTTTTTAAAGATTTATTTATTCATTTCGGGGGGGGGGGACAAGAAGTTGGAGAGGGACAAGCAGACTCTGTGCCAAATGAGGAGCCCAACAAGTAGCTCCATCTCATGACCCTCAGATCATGACCTGAGCTGAAATCAAGGGTTGGAAATTTGACCAACTGAGCCACTTGGGTGCTGGCAAAAACTTTAAGAGAAATTTTCCACCTGAAGCTACATTATTCTTATTTGGAATATGCCTAAAAGTTGCTGGGAAATTGAATTTACTTATTTAATTTGCTGTATTCTGCGTTTAACATTTTGACTTTTGTTTTTGAAGATTTTTTTTTCCTTTGGCTAGTGTAGTAAGTCTTATCGTGAAGGAGCACTTCTCTGATTACAGTCTTTATATTCACACCTGAAAAAATGATAATTGCCTTCTCTTTGCCTTATCTGTCAAACAGAAGAATAGTAGTATGCTCAAGAGGAATAATTGTATGATCATTGATATTGTTTTCTTCTTTCCTGATGCATCTCTCATTAGAGCATTAAACACAGAAGCCAGGGATCTTGAAATCCTAAATCTGTGGCATCATGTCGTCTGGATTTTTCCCCCTCAACTAACACAAACTAAATACTATGCTAGTGGAGGGGAGGAGCAAGATGGCGGAAGAGTAGGGTCTCCAAATCACCTGTCTCCACCAAACTACCTAGAAAACCTTCAAATTATCCTGAAAATCTATGAATTCGGCCTGAGATTTAAAGAGAGACCAGCTGGAATGCAACAGTGAGAAGAGTTCGCGCATCTATCAAGGTAGGAAGACGGGGAAAAAGAAATAAAGGAACAAAGGCCTCCAAGGGGGAGGGGCCCGCGAGGAGCCGGGCTGAGGCCGGGGCGAGTGTCCCCAGGACAGGAGAGCCACGTCCCGGAGACGCAGGAGCTGCACCGACCTTCCCGGGCGGAAAGGGGCTCGCGGGGAGTTGGAGCAGGACCCGGGAGGGCGAGGATGCCCTCCGGCTCCCTGGGACAGTAACAGACACCTGCGCCCCGGGGAGACTGCGCGGAGCTCCCTAAGGGCTGCAGCGCGCACGGCGGGACCCGGAGCAGCGGAGGGGCTCGGGCGGCGGCTCCACGGAGGGGGCTGCGCGGAGGGGGCTGCGCGGCCCCGGGAGCAGCTCGGCCGGGCTCGGGCAGAGGAAGAGGCTCCGTGCGGAGGGGGTTGCGCGTCCCGGGAGCGCGAATCCACCAGCGCAGGCTCCGGAGCACAGGGCGCCGGGACACAGCCCAGGATCCGGCCTCCCCCGGGACAGGCAGAGGCCGGGAGGGCCCAGGACAGCGAGGACGCTCCTGCCCCAGCTGAGCAGATCAGCGGCCCCGCCCCGGAGCCTCCAGGCCCTGCAGACGGAGTTCCTGCCGGAGCTGAATCCAGGTTTCCAGAGCTGCCCCGCCACTGGGGCTGTTCCTCCTGCGGCCTCACGGGGTAAACAACCCCCACTGAGCCCTGCACCAGGCAGGGGCACAGCAGCTCCCCCAACTGCTAACACCTGAAAATCAGCACAACAGGCCCCTCCCCCAGAAGACCAGCTAGACGGACAACTTCCAGGAGAAGCCAAGGGACTTAAAGAACACAGAATCAGAAGATACTCCCCTGTGGTTCTTTTTTTTTTTTTTTTTGGTTTTTTTTTTGTTTTGTTTTTGTTTTTTTTGTTTTTTTGTTTTGTTTTGTTTTGCTTTTTGATTTGTTTCCTTCCCCCACCCCCCCTTTTTTTTCTCCTTTCTTTTTCTTTCTCTTTTTCTTCTTTTTTTTTCTTTCGTTTTTTTTTTCTCTTCCCTTTTTTTTCTCTTTCTCTTTTCTTTCCTTCTTTCTCTCCTCTCTTTTTCTCTTTTTCCCAATACAACTTGCTTTTGGCCACTCTGCACTGAGCAAAATGACTAGAAGGAAAACCTCACCTCAAAAGAAAGAATCAGAAACAGTCCTCTCTCCCACAGAGTTACAAAATCTGGATTACAATTCAATGTCAGAAAGCCAATTCAGAAGCACTATTATACACCTACTGGTGGCTCTAGAAAAAAGTATAAAGGACTCAAGAGACTTCATGACTGCAGAATTTAGAGCTAATCAGGCAGAAATGAAAAATCAATTGAATGAGATGCAATCCAAACTAGAAGTCCTAACGACGAGGGGTTAACGAGGTGGAAGAACGAGTGAGTGACCTAGAAGACAAGTTGATAGCAAAGAGGGAAACTGAGGAAAAAAGAGACAACAATTAAAAGACCATGAAGATAGATTAAGGGAAATAAACGACAGCCTGAGGAAGAAAAACCTACGTTTAATTGGGGTTCCCGAGGGCGCCGAAAGGGACAGAGGGCCAGAATATGTATTTGAACAAATTCTAGCTGAAAACTTTCCTAATCTGGGAAGGGAAACAGGCATTCAGATCCAGGAAATAGAGAGATCCCCCCCTAAAATCAATAAAAACCGTTCAACACCTCGACATTTAATTGTGAAGCTTGCAAATTCCAAAGATAAGGAGAAGATCCTTAAAGCAGCAAGAGACAAGAAATCCCTGACTTTTATGGGGAGGAGTATTAGGGTAACAGCAGACCTCTCCACAGAGACCTGGCAGGCCAGAAAGGGCTGGCAGGATATATTCAGGGTCCTAAATGAGAAGAACATGCAACCAAGAATACTTTATCCAGCAAGGCTCTCATTCAAAATGGAAGGAGAGATAAAGAGCTTCCAAGACAGGCAGCAACTAAAAGAATATGTGACCTCCAAACCAGCTCTGCAAGAAATTTTAAGGGGGACTCTTAAAATTCCCCTTTAAGAAGAAGTTCAGTGGAACAGTCCACAAAAACAAAGACTGAATAGATATCATGATGACACTAAACTCATATCTCTCAATAGTAACTCTGAATGTGAACAGGGCTTAATGACCCCATCAAAAGGCGCAGGGTTTCAGACTGGATAAAAAAGCAAGACCCATCTATTTGCTGTCTACAAGAGACTCATTTTAGACAGAAGGACACCTACAGCCTGAAAATAAAAGGTTGGAGAACCATTTACCATTCGAATGGTCCTCAAAAGAAACCAGGGGTAGCCATCCTTATATCAGATAAACTAAAATTTACCCCAAAGACTGTAGTGAGAGATGAAGAGGGACACTATCTCATACCTAAAGGATCTATTCAACAAGAGGACTTAACAATCCTCAATATATATGCCCCGAATGTGGGAGCTGCCAAATATATAAATCAATTATTAACCAAAGTGAAGAAATACTTAGATAATAATACACTTATACTTGGTGACTTCAATCTAGCTCTTTCTATACTCGATAGGTCTTCTAAGCACAACATCTCCAAAGAAACGAGAGCTTTAAATGATACACTGGACCAGATGGATTTCACAGATATCTACAGAACTTTACATCCAAACTCAACTGAATACACATTCTTCTCAAGCGCACATGGAACTTTCTCCAGAATAGACCACATATTGGGACACAAATCGGGTCTGAACCTGATACCAAAAGATTGGGATTGTCCCCTGCATATTCTCGGACCATAATGCCTTGAAATTAGAACTAAATCACAACAAGAAGTTTGGAAGGACCTCAAACACGTGGAGGTTAAGGACCATCCTGCTAAAAGATAAAAGGGTCAACCAGGAAATTAAGGAAGAATTAAAAAGATTCATGGAAACTAATGAGAATGAAGATACAACCGTTCAAAATCTTTGGGATGCAGCAAAAGCAGTCCTAAGGGGGAAATACATCGCAATACAAGCATCCATTCAAAAACTGGAAAGAACTCAAATACAAAAGCTAACCTTACACATAAAGGAGCTAGAGAAAAAACAGCAAATAGATCCTACACCCAAGAGAAGAAGGGAGTTAATAAAGATTCGAGCAGAACTCAACGAAATCGAGACCAGAAGAACTGTGGAACAGATCAACAGAACCAGGAGTTGGTTCTTTGAAAGAATTAATAAGATAGATAAACCAATAGGCAGCCTTATTAAAAGAAGAGAGAGAAGACTCAAATTAATAAAATCATGAATGAGAAAGGAGAGATCACTACCAACACCAAGGAAATTCAAACGATTTTAAAAACATATTATGAACAGCTATACGCCAATAAATTAGGCTATCTAGAAGAAATGGACGCATTCCTGGAAAGCCACAAACTACCAAAACTGGAACAGGAAGAAATAGAAAACCTGAACAGGCCAATAACCAGGGAGGAAATTGAAGCAGTCATCAAAAACCTCCCAAGACACAAGAGTCCAGGGCCAGATGGCTTCCCAGGGGAATTTTATCAAACGTTTAAAGAAGAAATCATACCTATTCTCCTAAAGCTGTTTGGAAAGAGAAAGAGATGGAGTACTTCCAAATTCGTTCTATGAAGCCAGCATCACCTTAATTCCAAAGCCAGACAACGACCCCACCAAAAAGGAGAATTACAGACCAATATCCCTGATGAACATGGATGCAAAAATTCTCAACAAGATACTGGCCAATAGGATCCAACAGTACATTAAGAAAATTATTCACCATGACCAAGTAGGATTTATCCCTGGGACGCAAGGCTGGTTCAACACCCGTAAAACAATCAATGTGATTCATCATATCAGTAAGAGAAAAACCAAGAACCATATGATCCTCTCATTGGATGCAGAGAAAGCATTTGACAAAATACAGCATCCATTCCTGATCAAAACTCTTCAGAGTGTAGGGATAGAGGGAACATTCCTCGACATCTTAAAAGCCATCTATGAAAAGCCCACAGCAAATATCATTCTCAATGGGGAAGCACTAGGAGCCTTTCCCCTAAGATCAGGAACAAGACAGGGATGTCCACTCTCACCACTGCTGTTCAACATAGTACTGGAAGTCCTAGCCTCAGCAATCAGACAACAAAAAGACATTAAAGGCATTCAAATTGGCAAAGAAGAAGTCAAACTCTCCCTCTTCGCCGATGACATGATACTCTACATAGAAAACCCAAAAGTCTCCACCCCAAGATTGCTAGAACTCATACAGCAATTCGGTAGCAGTGGCAGGATACAAAATCAATGCCCAGAAGTCAGTGGCATTTCTATACACTAACAATGAGACTGAAGAAAGAGAAATTAAGGAGTCAATCCCATTTACAACTGCACCCAAAAGCATAAGATACCTAGGAATAAACCTAACCAAAGATGTAAAGGATCTATACCCTCAAAACTATAGAACACTTCTGAAAGAAATTGAGGAAGACACAAAGAGATGGAAAAATATTCCATGCTCATGGATTAGCAGAATTAATATTGTGAAAATGTCAATGTTACCCAGGGCAATATACACGTTTAATGCAATCCCTATCAAAATACCATGGACTTTCTTCAGAGAGTTAGAACAAATTATTTTAAGATTTGTGTGGAATCAGAAAAGACTCCGAATAGCCAGGGGAATTTTAAAAAAGAAAACCATATCTGGGGGCATCACAATGCCAGATTTCAGGTTGTACTACAAAGCTGTGGTCATCAAGACAGTGTGGTACTGGCACAAAAACAGACACATAGATCAGTGGAACAGAATAGAGAATCCAGAAGTGGACCCTGAACTTTATGGGCAACTAATATTCGATAAAGGAGGAAAGACTATCCATTGGAAGAAAGACAGTCTCTTCAATAAATGGTGCTGGGAAAATTGGACATCCACATGCAGAAGAATGAAACTAGACCACTCTCTTTCACCATACACAAAGATAAACTCAAAATGGATGAAAGATCTAAATGTGAGACCAGATTCCATCAAAATCCTAGAGAAGAACACAGGCAACACCCTTTTTGAACTCGGCCATAGTAACTTCTTGCAAGATACATCCACGAAGGCAAAAGAAACAAAAGCAAAAATGAACTATTGGGACTTCATCAAGATAAGAAGCTTTTGCACAGCATAGGAT
The DNA here is from genome assembly GCF_011100685.1 of Canis lupus familiaris. Lineage (NCBI taxonomy): Eukaryota > Metazoa > Chordata > Mammalia > Carnivora > Canidae > Canis > Canis lupus. The sequence continues at coordinate 160,484 of NW_023330381.1, forward strand.
ACTGTCAACAAAACTCAAAGACAACCTACAGAATGGGAGAAGATATTTGCAAATGACATATCAGATAAAGGGCTAGTTTCCAAGATCTATAAAGAACTTATTAAACTCAACACCAAAGAAACAAACAATCCAATCATGAAATGGGCAAAAGACATGAACAGAAATCTCACAGAGGAAGACATAGACATGGCCAACATGCATATGAGAAAATGTTCTGCATCACTTGCCATCAGGGAAATACAAATCAAAACTACAATGAGATACCACCTCACACCAGTGAGGATGGGGAAAATTAACAAGGCAGGAAACAACAAATGTTGGAGAGGATGCGGAGAAAAGGGAACCCTCTTACACTGTTGGTGGGAATGTGAACTGGTGCAGCCACTCTGGAAAACTGTGTGGAGGTTCCTCAAACAGTTAAAAATATACCTGCCCTACGACCCAGCAATTGCACTGTTGGGGATTTACCCCAAAGATACAAATGCAATGAAACGCCAGGACACCTGCACCCCGATGTTTATAGCAGCAATGGCCACGATAGCCAAGCTGTGGAAGGAGCCTCGGTGTCCATCGAAAGATGAATGGATAAAGAAGATGTGGTTTATGTATACAATGGAATATTACTCAGCTATTAGAAATGACAAATACCCACCATTTGCTTCAACGTGGATGGAACTGGAGGGTATTATGCTGAGTGAAGTAAGTCAGTCGGAGAAGGACAAACATTATATGTTCTCATTCATTTGGGGAATATAAATAATAGTGAAAGGGAATATAAGGGAATGGAGAAGAAATGTGTGGGAAATATCAGAAAGGGAGACAGAACGTAAAGACTGCTAACTCTGGGAAACGAACTAGGGGTGGTAGAAGGGGCGGAGGGCGGGGGGTGGGAGTGAATGGGTGAATGGGTGACGGGCACTGGGTGTTATTCTGTATGTTAGTAAATTGAACACCAATAAAAAATAAATTAAAAAAAATACTATGCTAGCTTTTCAAATGTTTTCAAAATGGAATCCAGGTTTCCAAAAATAGTATATTTCCTGCAATATAGTCCAGTGCTTTTACTATGTTTCTTGAGATAATCATGTGTATAACATGTACATATACACAAAGAGACTTTCATTTTGAATTTTTATTTTTATTTAACTAGGGTTAACCAAAAATCCTGCAACATTGTTTTTTTGGCTTGGCAGTAGACATTTAATATTCTACCATTTTGTAGATGAAAAGTTGTTTGAAAAAGATTCTTCTTTATTTTTACCCAAATACATATATACCAAAACTTTCATATATAAGTGGGGTTATGTTTTTATTTCAATTTTTTCTTTTGTCTTATTCTACCCATTCTTCTCTCTGATCGCATTTCTTAGTTTCTGCTTCAGATAACCTTCATTATAATTTCTTTTTCTTTAATACTTTGTATGCTCAGTGATTATATAAAAGTAAATATTTCTAAGATACACAAATATTCTATATATTCACCCAGACACATGCTTATACTAAAATTTTCCAACCAAGAGTATTGGCTTTCTTTTGTTCTATTTTAATATTCTTTTAAGATGTTTTATACTTTATATATAAACAGCTCCTTAAGTTAAATTTATCCTTTTGGAAATTAAACTTTTTTGACTTTTATGACCAAAATAACATTTGCTCATTGAATTCCTGTTGCTTGTTGCTATTACAGTCTATTAATTTTTTAAATATTTTCCAGTTTTTTTCAACTAGGATACAAAATTCCTTTACTAATTCCTTTAGTTTCCTACTAGAGTTTCTTGAGTTTTCTATTATGTAAGAATGTCCTCAGTATAAAAAAAAGATATGTCAAATTTCATCAATTTTAAGGCAGTGTCAATTGTAAGGCATGCCATTATACTATGTATCACTAAGTGTAAAGAAAATGTTAGTAATTAGCCTATGAACAATGGTCGATGCCATCCATTGCATGAAATATCTGCATTTCAGAAAAGCAGAATGTGAATAAGATTTTAAAATCAAGGGAATGCAATTGTTTTATTTATTCTTTCCCATATTTATCATGATTATTTTTTCTTATGTTATTGCATGTCCAAGATCTTCTGATAAAATATGGAGCAGTTCTGATTTTTACTTATTACATTCATTGGGATGGGGTTTATCTATGCTATTTAACTTTTTAAAGAACTGGCCTTTGAGCGTTTTTTAAAATATTTTATTTCTTTATTCCTGAGAGACAGAGAGAAACAGAGACATAGACAGGAGGAGACACAGGCTCCTCACAGGGAGCCTGATGTGGGACTCCATCCCTGGATCAGGATCACGCCCTGAGCCAAAGACAGGTGCTCAACCGCTGAGCCACCCAGGCTTCCCTGGCTTGTGAATTTTTAAAACTTATTTAATCGGTTTCATTTTCTACCCATAGTAAGTTACTTTTCCATTTACCTCTGTTTTGTTTTCTCCTTTTTAAAATTCATTAGTATAGATTCCTCGCTTTTTGGCTAGTTTATATATTTATTTTTTCTAATGCATATATTTAGGATAATAATTCTAACTACAGCTTTTTTAGTGCTCCGAATAATTTGCGATGGCATGTCTGCATTTCATTCCTTTCCAGATAGCAATTAGTTAATTTGATGTATATTCCTTAATTTCCAAGGAATTATATCAATGTGTATTTTTCAATTCTTTGTAAGTAAAACTCTTTACATTTCAGGTATTATTAGAATTTGGACTATAAGAGTTTAATTTGTATTAGATGGAGGCACAGGCTATCAAATACACTGGGGAATGTTTTCTCCTTGACTCACAGCTCTGTAAGTAGCAAATGGTATTTTTAAGAAAAAAAGTAATTTTTCTGTGAAAATGGGCTTGGTTTTCTAATTCATGCTTTCGCCAAATGTGCAGCTATTTTGTCTCTCCAAGTACTCTCACCACTAATCCTGAGACTTTAATCCTAAGCCTTTGTGATCCATAATGCAATCTCCTTTTCCCACCCTCCAGTCTATGCTCATCTCATGACCCACAAGTCACTTTATAGATTATTACTCTACTTTTGGTTGAATCTTTATTTCTGATACCTCCTGTTTACAACTTTGTAATGATTTCAGCTATAGATTTAAGAGAATATTTATTACATTTTATCCAGTGTTTCTGTGTGTTCATAATAGTGAATTTTGTCTATTTTCTCAATATTAGAAGTGCTATTCTTTCTCACGTGTATTTTAAACTATACGATTATTCATCCATTTTAGACATTTTACCTAAAATTATTCTTATCACATGTGTTTAGATATTGTTATTGAGTATATTGAAGAGCTACAAAAATTTTTACCCTATATTTTCCTGATGAGTAACTTTTATTATCTATTGTAATAATATTATGAAGTTAATTTCTCTTCAGAATGGTTTTTAAGAAATTGGTATGCAAAAGTATCAAATATCGGTTGAAAAATCAAGAATGGTATAAGCAGGGCTCAAAGTTAAGAAACTGTTGAGAAATTAATGTAACTGAAGTATATACTATTAAAAAGCAAGATTATAGGCTTCAAAAATAAAATGTCTGTGGACATTTATTCTTGCTTCTGAGATGTTTTAAAAATACTATTTCCTTTTACTTAGTTGAGAGCAAGGCAATTCTTTTGATTGAGTCCTCGAAGGCTTTCTTAACTTGATTGTTTCTCAAGGTATAAATAAATGGGTTCAATGTAGGTGAAATAGAAGAAATGAGCAGTGAAACCACTTTATTAATGGTCACTTTTTCCTTTGCTGTAGGATTCATATAGATGAAAATGCATGTGCCATAGGTGATGGATACCACAATCATGTGGGAAGAACACGTCGAAAAGGCCTTTTTCCTTTGTTGAACAGAAGGGAATCTAAAAATTGTCTTGATGATGTAAGCATATGACAGAACCACACAGGTAAGAGTCATATTCAAGGTCACTATGGCACATATTATAACTGTCCATTCCATGAACCTTGTATCTGAACATGAGATTTTCACTAAGGGAAATGCATCACAGCCAAAATGATCAATTATGTTAGAGTCACAAAATTTTAGATTTAAACCCAGGCTAAGTGGTGGGATTATGATACATAAACCAGCCACCCAACAACAGATATTGAGAATCCTGCAGACGCTGTTACTCATTATGATCACATAATGCAAGGGTTTGCAGATGGCAACATAGCGGTCATAGGACATGGCGGCCAGCAGAAAAAACTCTGATACTCCACAGAGGTCAGTAAAAAACACTTGAATGACACAAGCATTATAGGTAATAACATTGTCACCTGTTGCTATGCTATACAAATATCTGGGAATAATGGCAGATGTGAATGAGATCTCCAAGAAGGAGAAATTTTTTAAGAAAAAGTACATGGGTGTTTTAAGGTGGGGATCCACAAAAGTGAGTATGATGATGGCCAGGTTTCCAGTTATACTCAAAGTGTAGGTGAGAAATAGAAAGATAAAAATCAGAACTTGCAGCTCAGGGTCATCTGTCAGTCCCAGCAGAATGAATGTTGTTATTGTACCGTTTCTCATCACTGACTTCTGACTTCTCTCCGATGTGTATGTGATATTCAGGTAGATTTTCTTATAGATTATAGATTATTTTAACTGTTCTAAAACATAATGTATTAAAGTTTTATATTTCATTATATTTATAATATAACAGAAGCATATATTATATATACATTTACATTTCAAGTCTATCCTGTGCTTAGGATTTTTCCCATGTGACTAAGTAGATTACTGAGAGACTGACACTGAAAGAGTGTCATTTTATGGGTGAAAAAATTCTTCCCTACTCAGAAATTAAGTCACAAAATTTAACCCTCGATTTCATGTCTTTTCTTGACACTTTGGGTCTTTTTAGAAAAACAGTGCTAATATAACTTGAGTTCACTTTATTTTTAAAAATTTTTTTATTTATTTATGATAGTCACACACAGAGAGAGAGGCAGAGACACAGGTAGAGGGAGAAGCAGGCTCCATGCACTGGGAGCCCGACGTGGGATTCGATCCCGGGTCTCCAGGATCGCACCCCGGGCCAAAGGCAGGCGCCAAACCGCTGCGCCACCCAGGGATCCCTTGAGTTCACTTTATAAACCACTAGAGCAAAACTCAAGGTCTTTGTTCCAAAGGATTTTTGGTTTTGTTGTGTTTTTAGGTTATGAAGAACTTTATGCCCTTCTGATTCCCCCTACCTCCTGCTACACAGCCTTTTTTTTTTTCTGAATATTTGCATTACCTGTACTGAATTTGTGTTACCTTTACTGCCTACGCACGTGACGGCTGTCTTGTCTTCCCTCCTTCATCTTCCAGTCAGTGAATTATTTTATCTTCATTGATGCTACACCTGGAGGGACTCAGATGTCTTTAGTATACAATCAAGATCTTAAGCCTTGAGGTTTTCTGACGTTTTCCCCTTGCATACAGACTTCATTTGTTTTATAAGCAAATTCACTTTATTGTTTAACTTACTGTGTTCTCTTCTGATTGGTGCAGAATTGTTTGGGACTATTTACCTTGTTCACAGTGTTTGTGATATAGAGAAAAATCACTAACAGGATCAAAGTTTACTCAGGAGTTAGAATCCTCTTAGGAAATTTTGTCTCTCATTCAACAACTATCAAATTGAGATGCAGAAGGAATATTCATATACTTGCAATGCACTCACCTTCCTTTCATCTCTTCTCTGAATCTCTGAGATAATGTGCATCACTGTGAAATCTTACTTGGCCCTCAAACTATTATTCAATTTTCAAAATATAGCTATTTTCCCCCAAATAATTGCAACTTACTTTATGATAGAAGTTAATAAAGAAACTGACACTAAACTGTAACTAACTGATTTTGTTATTCTTTCTAACAAATCTTTAAATGAGCACAGGAGTGTCATGAAATGCTGTCGTTTCAGTCATTATGGTGTTCTTTTGGTGCTGGAAAGAGGAATACAAGGGCATGCTTATAAAATTCTACATATATGAAAACACTTTATTTCAAATTTGAGGTTGAATATCTATCCAAAGTTACCCTAAATATTTCTTACATTAAGTTGGATACAGATTTGCTTACATACCTTATGCATTCAAACTTCTAGACATTTATCTACACAGGGAAATTGATTCTTAAAAAATTACATCTCATAAATATATCTTAGATACATTAAAAATATAAAAATTATCACTGAAATTCAGTTTTTTCTTAGGAGAAAATATAACTTATATCCTACAAAGGGAATTATAATCAAAGAGACAAAATTTATTATACTTACTCTTCTGTTAGTAAATCAGAGTTTCTGTTGGTTGTTTGGCCATAGCAATATTAAGACTACAATGTTAAAAGCGATATTTTTATAAAGGTATTTATATTTTCATATTCAATACATGTCTGGGAACACATGGAACTCCCTTTGTTTACTATCTCCAACAACTTGGGCAGATTTGATAACAGGCTTAGTGCTATTAGAAGCCTCCAAATATTTTCTTATGATCTCCATCATTGAAAAGAAGATAAAGTATTCTAAGGGCTGAGGAACCTTCTCTACTGGTGGAAGAGATGAATTTTAAATCATAAGGGCAGAGAGAAATGCTTTTACCATGCCAAATGTGACTTTTTAATTTGCAGAAAATGTTAAAAGTGAAAAAAAATAGTCCTTGGTGACCTACAGTAAAGAGTCATTAACTTCCTGAATAATGAGTTTTGGCAAAAACACAAGTAACAATGCTTCATGGGGACAGTGTCTTTGGAGATAGGAGGATGTTATAGCATCATTTGACACAGATCAGGGGGGCAACTGTATCATTTAAATTATGTAGTTAATTTGTTTTAAACTTTCACACCCACTAAGGCATTTGGAAAATTGGAATCCTTTATTTATGAATGAAATTCTTATTACATATATATATGTTATGTAAATTATATAAATTATATTTTATATTTATATAGTTATATAATTGTTATATAAATCCTTATTATATAAGTGCTTTATTTATTTTTTAAAAATTCAAATAATTAACATATATTATTGGTTTTAGAGGTAGAGGTGAGTGATTCATCAGTTTTATATAATACCCAATGCTCATTACATCACATGTCCTCTTTAATGTTCATCACCCAGTTACCCCGTCCCCCCATTCCCCACCCTTCCAAAAACCTTCAGCTTTGTAGGAATAAGAATCTCTTATGGTTTGTCTCCTTCTTTAATTTTGTCTTGTTTTATTTTTTCCTCTCCTCCCCTATGATCCTGTTTTGTTTCTTGAATTCCATTTATGAGTGAGATTATATGATAATTGTCTTTCTCTTGAATTATTTTGCCTAGCATGTCCTCTAGTACCATCTATATCATTGAAAATGGCAAGATTTTATTTTTTTGATGGCTGAGTTATATAGATATAGATATAGATATGTGATATCCATAAAGATATGGATATTTCTTTATCTGTTGATGGACATCTGGGCTCTTTCCACAGTTTGGCTGTTATGGACATTGTTGCTATAAACATTGGGGTGAACATGCCCATAGCCAGACTTATCAAAAAGAAAAGAGAAAGGACCCAAATTAATAAAATCATGAATGAAAGAGGAAAGGTAACAACCAATACCAAGGAATTACAAACAAAAGAACATATTATGAGCAACTATATGTCAACAAATGAGACAATCCTGAAGAAAGGGATGCATTCCTGGAAACATATAAACTACCAAAACTAAAACAGGAAGAAAGAAAACAAGAAAATACCCATAACCTGCAAGGAAATTGAGGCAGTCATCAACAATCTCCCAACAAACAAGAGTCCAGGGCTGGATAGCTTCCAAGAGGAATTGTACTAAACATATAAAGAATAATTAGTACCCATTCCTCTGAAGTGATTTCAAAAGCCCACAGCAAATATTATTCTCAATAGGGAAAATCTGGGAGCTTTCCCCCTAAGGTCAGGAACATGACAGGGATGTCCACTCTCACAACTGTTGTTCAACATAGTACTAGAAGTCCTAGCCTCAGCAATCAGACAACAAAAAGAAATAAAAGGCATTCAAATTGGCAAATAAGGTCTTCACAGATGACATGATACTTTATATGGAAAACCCAAAAGACTCCACCCCAAGATTGCTAGAACTCATACAGGAATTCATCAGCAGGGCAGGATACATAATCAACACACAGAAATCAGTTACGTAGATACCTATGAAGATCTCTTTTTTTTCTTTTTGGTATGAACTTTGTTTTTATCTGTGATTTGAAAGTTAATTCTAGCAAGCCTGGAGTTGGCCTGTGCTATTTTTTGCTAAATTTCCAGCATAGCACTGACACTTGTAAAAGGGATGAAATATACTGGTCAATGATGTTTGTCACCATGGGCATAAGGATTTTCAGAAGCAGTTTGTACTAGCTTGTTAGCACTGTTTATTGATAATAGTGACATTGATTCATTGGCACTTGATCTAGGTGAGACCACTATGCGGTTCTCCTTTTGAGCTTTTAATATAGCAGAAATGTCCCTACATATTCAGTAAAATATAAAAATTCCTAACTGTGACTCTATTTGGGCTCTCTGGGATTGAGGTCTTTTTTCCACACAGCAGTGGTTTCTGACCTGAGAGAGAAAATATGTCCAGCAATAAGAGGGAGGACAATAAGAAGTGGACAATAAGACATGCACCTTGCCTCTTCAGATTCTCAAATATGACATAGAATTTGTCAGTGAGGCTTACCCTTTATTCTAATGCTGTTCATATGGTATGTTCTTTTCTTGCAGTAAGCTGTAGCTGTAAAAATAGTCACTCGGGGTCCTGTGAATCATCTCTAACAATCAAACACTAAGTGCCACCATTGTGCGCACGCTGTAAGAATTTGTCCTTTTTATACAAGTTAGCTTATGGTTATGCACTTTTAATAAGACTCCTTTGTTCTTTTAATATCTATAAAATCTATAGTTACATCATTTCATTCATGCCTTATATTTGTAATTTGTGACTTCTCTCTTCTTTCTTGATTTTCTCTAAAAACCAACTTCTATCTATTGTATTCTTCTTCTATTTAAATTGATTTCTACAATTATTTTTATTATTTTTTTCCTATTTGCTTTAAATTTGATTGACTTTCCTCCCTCTCCCTCAAACTTTAGGGGAAAATTGAGAACATTAGAGATTTTTCTTCTATTTTCATATAGGCATTTTAGTACTATAGATTTTCACCAAAATATGACTTTAGTTGCATCCAACATATTTTGACACATTGTGCTTTAATTCCCATTCATTTCAACATACTTTAAATATCCCTTTTGACTTCTTCATAACCCATGAGTATGATTTAAATTATTTTATGGCCCGGAATATGGTTTATTATGCATGTATTTTTCTATATATATACATAGGTATATATATATAGTATGTAAATATATATATATACATAAAGATATATATATCTTACATATACATGTATATATATCTTACATATCTATCTACCATTTATCTATCTATTATCTATGTACATATCTATTATGATCATTATCATCTATCTCTATGCATAGTTAAGTATATACACATATTGAAGGGTTTGGCCAAGGTTTCTACTAGAAACATTTGATATATGAAACACACTTTTCCACCTTTTCAAAAAAAACACCAAAAAAATTCATGGGAATTACCACAGATGAAATGGTATGACTCTAATGTATTTATGTTTAAGAACAAAAAATTAAAACAAACAGAAATCAAGTGGGGGATGGGACCCCCACAGAGCTGGACTAATAGGGCTGGTGAGAGGCTCCAGGACAGGAAAGCTCAGCCCTGGAGAAGCGGGAACTTTAACTCCGCACTGGATTCTTCCCGGTGGTTGATATTCGTGACTCAGCTGGATCACACAGCCACTCTGCACGGAGCAAAATGACTAGAAGGAAGAATTCGACACAAAAAGAAGAAACAAACACAGTACTCTCTGCCACAGAGTTACAGCATATGGATTTCAATTTGATGTCAGAAAGCCAATTCAGAAGCACAATTATAAAGCTACTGGTGGCTCTGGAAAAAAAGCATAAAGGATGCTAGAGACTTTGTTACCACAGAATTTAGATCTAATCAGGCCGAAATTAAAATCAATTAAATGAGATACAATCCAAACTGGAGGTCCTAAAGGCTAGGGATACTGAGGTGGAAGAAACAGTGAGTGACATAGAAGAGAAGGTGATGGTAAGGAAGAAAGCTGGGGAAAAAAGAGGAAAAAAAAGAGACCATGAGGAAAGGCTAGGGAAAACAAGTGACAGCCTCAGGAGGAAGAATGTATGGATAGTTGGGGTTCCAGAAAACGCCGAGAGGGACAGAGGACCAGAAAGCATATTTGAACAAATCATAGCTGAGAACTTCCCTAATTTGGGGATGGAAAAAGGCATCCAGATCCAGGAGAAAGAGAGGTGGCCCCCAAGTCATATAAAAACCATTCAACACCTCAACATTTAATAGTGAAACTTGCAAATTCCAAAGATAAAGAGAAGATCCTTAAAGCAGCAAGAGACAAGAGAGCCCTAACTTATATGGGGAGAGGTATTAGATTAACAGCAGACCTCTCCACAGAGACCTGGCAGGCCAAAAAGGGCTGGCAGGATATATTCAGGTCCTAAATGAGAAGAACATGCTGCCAAGAACACTTTATCCAGCAAGGCTCTGATTAAGAATAGAAGGAGAGATAAAGAGCTTCCAAGATAGGCAGAAACTGAAAGAATATGTGACCACCAAACAAGCTCTGCAAAAATATTAAGGGGGACCCTCTAAAGAAAGAGGAAGCCCAAAGAAATAATCCACAACAGCAGAGACTGAACAGGCATTATGATGACACTAAATTCATATATTTCAATAGTAACTGTGAACATGAATGAGCTTAGTGATCGCAACAAAGGTGCAGGGTTTCAGACTGGATAAAAAAGCAACATCCGTCTATTTTCTGTCTCCAGGAGACTCATTTGAGAACTAAGAACACCTCTAGCCTAAAAATGAAAGGTGGGAAAAGCATTTACCATTCATGGTCCTCAAAAGACAGCAGGGGTAGCCATTCTCATATCAGATAAATTAAAGTTTATCCCAAACACTGTAGTAAGAGATGAAGAGGGACACTATATCATAATTAAAGGGTCTATCCAATAAGAAGACCTACAGTCATGAATATTGATGCCCATGATGTGGGAGCTGCCAAGTATATCAATCAATTAATAACCAAAGTAAAGATATGGATAATAATACGCTAATACTAGAAGACTTCAATATGGCACTTTCTGCAAATGACAGATATTCTAAGACAAAACCTCCAAAAAACAAGAGCTTTAAATGATACACTGGACCAGATGTATTTCACAGATATACACAGAACTTTGCATAGGAATTCAACTGAATACACACTCTTCTCAAGTGCCAATAGAAGTTTCTCAGAATAGACCACATACAGGGTCACAAATCAGGTCTCAACTGCTACAAAAAGATTGGGATTGTTCCTTACATATTATCAGACCATAATGCTTTGAAACTTGAACTCAATCACAAGAAGAAATTTGGAAGAAATTCAAAACGTGGAGGTTAAAGAGCATCTTGCTAAAAGATGAAAGAGTCAACCAGGAAATTAGAGAATAATTAAAAAGATTCATGGAAACTAATGAAAATGAGGATAGAACCGTTCAAGATCATTGGGATACAGCAAAAGCAGTCCTGAGAGTGAAATACATCACAATACAAGCCTCCCTCAAAAAATTGGAAAAAAACAAATACACAAGCATTTAATTCATTTAATTCAAATTCTGCTGCATATGAGACTATCAACTGTTAACTTGTGAAACTCTTTATAGCTTCATTCTCACTGTCTCACATTTCCTTGAACTTCTTCCTACTGCTTTGTCTCTTTCATTCTCTTTTGTGGCTTTTCTTTTTCTAATCCCTATGGTTGTTGCTCCATCTGAAATCTCTTCTCTAGAAAATCCTTTCTTTTGCTCTCCCTTATAAACGAGGGGATTCTTATAAATAAGTTGACTTCAAATAGGCTAATTCCCAAATTTATATCTACAGAGAAAAATGCATCTTCTATTGTTCTGAGTTCAACATTCAGCTTATTTCTTGGGCATCTAGATCAGACTTAGAGGGTTTGAATTTACACTTCTTTCCTTTCTGAATGTCTTTGAAAAATTTGCTTAACTTCTTTATCTTGTGCTTTTATCATGTGCAAAATTCAGGTAAAAATAATATTTACATCTTGGGGTTATAGTGATAAATTTATTTTTTTTAATTTTTTATTGGTGTTCAATTTACTAACATACAGAATAACCCCCAGTGCCCGTCACCCATTCACTCCCACCCCCCGCCCTCCTCCCCTTCTACCACCCCTAGTTCGTTTCCCAGAGTTAGCAGTCTTTACGTTAGATAGTATAGATAAAGCATATACAGCTGCATTTGGAATATGGCGAACACTCATTACTATTAGCTACACTGAACATTCTTATTTTGTTATCTTATTATTTCCTACTGAGAGTCCTGTAGATGTGCACAATTCAAGATTTTAAATGGGCATCTCACTATTGTATATCCTTCTCTGTCAATCCTAAGTCTCATATAAGGACATTCCTTATTGTTCCTTTTTCTATACTCCTGTTTTCAGTTTATCGCTGGGTCCTGCCATTTTGCTTATCTCCTTAATTTGTTTCTTTTACTCTCTCACTCACAATATTAATTTTATCCTGGATGTCTTTATCTCATAGCTAAAATATTGCAAGAGCATATGTCCTTGCTTCTGCATTCAATATTTTAAAATCAATCAGAATCATTTTTTAAAAAGCCCGGATATGACTAGTTCTTCTTAATGTGCTGTGTAAGACTGTTTCTGAACTGTTATTAGCTGACATTCATCCCATACTAGATGTATCCTTAAAACTCTTGATCCATGTCTCAATTGCATGAAAGCTAATTAATTTTGGCTTAAGGTAAGAACTGTAAAGAGTAGAAGATGGAATATATTTTGGATTTTAAGTTTCAAATGCATCATGCATTTAGATTAATGGAATATTTTTCAGGCAATAAATAGTTTTATTCAGAGTAATATGTAATAACAAGTCTTCTCATCCTTAGAGAATTTATGAAATTTGTTTACCGGGGGATAAGAGAGTTGAGGGATAAATTAGAGAATTTGATGGTTCTGAATGAGATTTCTCTGCTCTCTTCCAGTGATATGGAGCGAGGATAACAGAAGGAAAGAAAGAAATTGACTGGTGCAGATGTTTTTATTCCTTGTAGAGATCTAAGGGGGAAAATAATAGGAACAATTATTTGCTCCTTGAACATAGGCTAAAGGGCTTTAGAAAGACACATAGTTTTCCCATTCTCAAGACTGGTATAGAATTAGAAGAATGGTGTCCTCGTGCCTAATTGTGGCAGGAAATTAAAAAAGAATGTTTGATACTTCATAAATTTTTCCTGTATTGCAATTTGCTGCAGAAACACTAAAAGTGTCTTAAATCTTTCATAGGAAACCAATGGACTGCAAGAGTAATACAGGAAGGGAAATAGAAGATGGATTCCACAGTAGTAAAGCACAGAATAGGTATTTGAGGACCTGAAGAGATGACGGATATTTTGATAATGTCAGCTCTGACGGATACTGATATTTCTTTACCTCTTAATATCAGAACTGTGCAAATGTATCAGAATTAAGGTGCAGTTGAGTTGAGGGTGTCAACAGATATATGATAACAATTCACTAGAGTGAGGTGACGGGTTTGGGTAGAGAGAAAAGACTGGTATTAAGTTGGATTAAAAAATAAACTATAATTTATTGTTTTAAGAATTTGAAAATGGAAATTTTATAACTCAAACAGTAATATTAATCCTTTCCCTCACTCCCTTTTGCCTTCATTATAAAATTTAAGTTTCTCAGTGGGCATATGGAGATCTTTCTAATATTTCCTGTATTAATTCACACAATTTACCCAGTTTTTTTGTTCTATTCTTCTGGTTATATTCTATTCTCCTTGCACTGGCTGCTGTCTTACTATCCTAGTATGTATGTACCACAAGATATACAATGGGATATTACTCAGGCTTAAAAAAGAATGAAATCTTGCCATGTACAGCAACATGGATGGATCTGCAGGATATAATGCTAAATGAAATAAGTCAGAGAAAAACAAATACAATATGATTTCATTCATGTGGAATTTAAGAAGCAAATGAACAAACAAAGAAAAAAGAGACAAACATAACAAAAACAGATCATAAATAGGCCAAAATGGTGGTTGCCAGGAGGTAGGTGGGTGGAGCCTAGGTGAAATAGATAAAGATGATTAAGAGTATACTTACCTTGATAAGCACTGAGAATGTACAGAATTGCCAAATCATTATATTGCACACCTGAAACTAATATAAGTCTGTTAATTATATGTCAATAGAAAAAGAGATAGTATACCAAAATAATAGAGTACAGTCTATTGAGTTAGGCCTCTGGTTTCACATCTCCTGATTCAATTTGCTTCACTTATTTACTTGTAGTTCCAATAAAAGACTATGCTTAAAATTATCTGTGGAAATTTCCATATGCTGATCCTTTTGTCTTTAGTGATCTCTATACTTGCAGTCCCTACCCTCCCTCTCCTTCTTCAAGTTTTGGTGAAGGTATAAATTTCACTAGGAATCTATCTATAATCCTTTAAGATAGAAGTAGCTTTTCCTCTAACATTCCCACTGTAGTCTATGACTATTCTCAAGATAGCTCTTATGACTAACTCGTCAGTGTTGACAAGTTGACATTATTGAGAGAGAGAGAGGGAGAGAGTGCAAGAGCATGCACATGAACTTGTGGGGAGGAGCAAAGGGAGTGGGAGAAAATCTTAAGCAGGCTCCATGCTCCACACAAGCCCAGGCAGGACTCAGTCTCACAACACTGAGATCATGACTTGAACCCAGGCACACCTTTCCTGAATTCTTTATAAAGCTTGTGAATATTGGTGCTTCTGAAAACCCATTCAATGTTCTGTAAAGCAATACTAAGGGCAGAATTGAGACTGCAATTTTGCACATGAGACAATAGGTATTTCACGTTTCTTTCACAACTATCATTAGGTAATTAATTCTATGGGCAGCTATTTCCCTTTGTAAACAAAGAGTCTGTCCTTTGTTTTCCCTGCATTCCAAGGAAGAAAAGGCTTCCCTATGGAAAAACTAATTAATTTGTTATATGAATGGTTTCACTTTTTTCTAGTGATATGTACTAGAAATGAGTACATATTCTAGTACTATGTACAAGAAACCTAGAAATGTGCTTTTCTAAGGTCTGGTGAATTGAAGCATGTTACTTCTATCAATACAGTAACATATAACAGCATCAGAGTGCTAGAGATAGGAAATTACCTTGCATTGTAAGCACCTCTGTAGAAAAGACCATTAACCTATGCTCAGGGGGGAAATAATTAACTGATAACCAGGTACCCTTTTAGACAAGATTATAGAAATTGACCTTTTTTAACCAAACTGAGAAAATTCTTAAAGAGAGCTTCATTGTGGCATCATAACTCAGAGCACTGTCCTAGATTCCCAAACTCTCTTTCTCATCATCAACACTTATCTTCTGTGATCCTGGGATATTACATGAATGTTCCAGTAAACACCTTTAATTCAGGTGTATTTTCAATTTAGTGTAGTTCAATGAATATTTGTGTTTATAATTAGCTCATTGCTCACTAATGACAACGTTGCTAATAATTTGGCACTCTAATGAAGGCACAGTTACATCTTGGTATAAATATATATTGATTGATAAGTACGATGTTTTGGGGCAGATCACTTCTGTTTGTCCCTCCTGTTTCTATGACTACTCATAAATTAAATAAAAACATATTTATTGAGAACCAATTATATGATTGTATTGCTGTAGATACTAAGGATTAAAAAAAAAAGTGAACAGATGCTGACTCACCTCTACCGATGTGTGTATTAAATATTTCCAGTAAATCCAATCCCTTAAAATTGTTCTTTTTTTCTTAAAATTTTTCTAAAACAAATTAACATTATAAATAACTATTTGCTTTTTCAGAGATTTCCGAGTTAATTTATTGCCTTCCCATATTTAAGTAGATCAGTCTGATATTTTGCAGAGGCCAAAGAACTAGAATGTTGAATGAAGAAAGAAACTGAAATTACCAAATAAGAATATACTTACTCTCATGGAAAGTAATCATGGCTTTAGGTGACTGTGTAAGCCTGATGGTTCCAATGATAAAACTGGAAGTGTAAGTGGCATCAAATATATGCACAAATGCCTCTCTCCTGGGCACACACACGGCCAATGTTTTACTACAGATTGTGTTCTCTGGGTTGCCAACAAACTCTCATTGAAGATTCTATTCCACTTCAAGCCTAGGAAAAAAATTCTTATATAGCAAACCTGATAAAAACCTGTGATTTATTTTAAACGATGAGCAATGTAAGGTGAGTTTTAGAAGATTTTGGCAGATGATTTCTGATTTCTCTGGGCAAAGATACACTTTTACACGGTGAAGTTACAAGAATGTTTTATTATCTCAGACTGTTGTGGATGTGCAGGGGCTCTCTATATTGATAAAGAAAGGGTCCTCTGTGACCAAAGTTTGAACATGACTAATTCTTCTAAAATGTCTTGCATTTAGGCAAGTGCATCTAATAGAGGAAGCAGTGGGAATCATGTCCTTGGAGAAAATAAGGTGCAATAATTTTAATAGACACATTCTGAGGGCAAAACAGTAATTTTCTGATGGAAAGCTATTTCTGGCTACTCTTTGGCCCATAGATAACAAAATATTAACAAAAGAGAGCAAAATTGCTTTCTGTCTATACTTCCAGTGGAAAAAAGGATATATACTTGAAAATAGTATATGTACAATTTCTGAGTCAATAACTATGAATATTTTTCCATGGTAAAAATATAGATTCGTATCTCATTTTTTTCTGCATTGTACTCTTTTTATGGACAAGCCATATTGGATAAAGCTTCCCATGTTTAACTATTATAAAATTATATATTTAAAATCTTTTTTATATAAATATCATCTATTTCCTTAGTATAAATTATCTCAGGAGGAATTTCTGAGGCAAAGGCCAGTTATATTTTAGAATTTTGAAGTGTATTGCCACACTTTACTTCCAATGTGTAATGCCACATAATATTCACAGAAGTGGTTGGGATCCTCACCACTGCTGGAATTGTGAAGGAATCCCACTTATTCTTTGCCTGATTTCTGAGTCAGTTAGATATATGGATATTAAAATTCCAGTTTTAGGGATACCTGGGTGGCTCAGTGGTTGAGCGTCTGCCTTCAACTCAGGGTGTGATCCCAGGGTCCTGGGATTGAGTCCCACATTGGGCTCCCTGCCGGGACCCTGCTGTGTCTCTGCCTTTCTCTGTGTGTCTCTCATAAATAAATAAATAAAATATTTAAAAAATTAAATTCCAGTTTTATTATAGATAGAATTATTGAACACATGGCTTTGAACATCCCAATAAGAATTTCCTGAGTTAGTCATATATATCAGATAGACAGTGCTAGATCCAAATCTACTCCATCAGCCAGGGGGGAATCTTTTATTGGTGACTTCAAGCAGTCTGAAATCCAGCTGTAGAAAAGACAACATTAAAGGGGAAAGTGCTAGCTAGCATACCCAGGTCCTTGTTCAAAATCTATCCATCAGATAAGTCTTTTCAACCAGTGGAAGGCTAGATAGGGGAGAGACCAGGAAAATTGCACAAAAGAATTATTTTAAAAATCTTCAAATCTTAGAGAAACAAAGCAGGAGAATGACTGCCCATCTTTGTAATGTCACTATTTTACAGATTCACCCAAAAATTATTAGGAAAATACACAGGAAGTAGACTTTATTATTTACTTGTTTGCTTAAAGACCGCACACCCTGAAGTGACACATTAACTGTTCAGCAAAAAAGCTATCCTTTTTTTAATTAAAATTCAAGCAGAACTCAACGAAATCGAGACCAGAAGAACTGTGGAACAGATCAATAGAACCAGGAGTTGGTTCTTTGAAAGAATTAATAAGGTAGATAAACCATTAGCCAATCTTATTAAAAAGAAGAGAGAGAAGACTCAAATTAATAAAATCCTGAATGAGAAAGGAGAGATCACTACCAACACCAAGGAAATACAAACGATTTTAAAAACATAGTATGAACAGCTATACGCCAATAAATTAGGCAATCTAGAAGAAATGGACGCATTCCTGGAAAGCCACAAACTACCAAAACTGGAACAGGAAGAAATAGAAAACCTAAACAGGCCAATAACCAGGGAGGAAATTGAAGCAGTCATCAAAAACCTCCCAAGACACAAGAGTCCAGGACCAGATGGCTTCCCAGGGGAATTCTATCAAACGTTTAAAGAAGAAAACAAAACAAAAAAAAAAAAAAGGAAGAAAACATACCTATTCTACTAAAGCTGTTTGGAAAGATAGAAAGAGATGGAGTACTTCCAAATTCGTTCTATGAGGCCAGCATCACCTTCATTCCAAAACCAGACAAAGACCCCACCAAAAAGGAGAATTACAGACCAATATCCCTGATGAACATGGGATGCAAAAATTCTCAACAAGATACTAGCCAATAGGATCCAACAACACATTAAGAAAAGTATTCACCATGACCAAATAGGATTTATCCCCAGGACACAAGGCTGGTTCAACACTCGTAAAACAATCAATGTGATTCATCATATCAGCAAGAGAAAAACCCAAGAACCATATGATCCTCTCATTAGATGCAGAGGAAGCAATTGACAAAATACAGCATCCATTCCTGATCAAAACTCTTCAGAGTGTAGGGATAGAGGGAATTTTCCTCGACATCTTAAAAGCCATCTATGAAAAGCCCACAGCAAATATCATTCTCAATGGGGAAGCACTGGGAGCCTTTCCCCTAAGATCAGGAACAAGACAGGGATGTCCACCCTCACCACTTCTATTCAACATAGTATTGGAAGTCCTAGCCTCAGCAATCAGACAACAAAAAGACATTAAAGGCATTCAAATTGGCAAAGAGAAGTCAAACTCTCCCCTCTTTGCCGATGACATGATACTCTACATAGAAAACCCAAAAGCCTCCACCCTAAGATTGCTAGAATTCATACAGCAATTTGGAAGCATGGCAGGATACAAAATCAATGCCCAGAAATCAATGGCATTTCTATACACTAACAATGAGACTGAAGAAAGAGAAATTAAGGAGTCAATCCCATTTACAATTGCACCCAAAAGCATAAGATACCTAGGAATAAACCTAACCAAAGATGTAAAGGACCTATACCTTAAAAACTATAGAACACTTCTGAAAAAAATTGAGGAAGACACGAAGAGATGGAAAAATATTCCATGCTCATGGATTGGCAGCATTAATATTGTGAAAATACCAATGTTACCCAGGGCAATATACACGTTTAATGCAATCCCTATCAAAATACCATGGACTTTCTTCAGAGAGTTAGAACAAATTATTTTAAGATTTGTGTGGAATCAGAAAAGACCCCGAATAGCCAGGGGAATTTTAAAAAAGAAAACCATATCTGGGGGCATCACAATGCCAGATTTCAGGTTGTACTACAAAGCTGTGGTCAGCAAGACAGTGTGGTACTGGCACAAAAACAGACACAGAGATCAATGGAACAGAATAGAGAACCCAGAAGTAGACCCTGAACTTTATGGTCAACTAATATTCGATAAAGGAGGAAAGACTATCCATTGGAAGAAAGACAGTCTCTTCAATAAATGGTGCTGGGAAAATTGGACATCCACATGCAGAAGAATGAAACTAGACCACTCTCTTGCACCATACACAAAGATAAACTCAAAATGGATGAAAGATCTAAATGTGAGACAAGATTCCATCAAAATCCTAGAGGAGAACACAGGCAACACCCTTTTTGAACTCGGCCACAGTAACTTCTTGCAAGATACATTCACTAAGGCAAAAGATACAAAAGCAAAAATGAACTATTGGGACTTAATCAAGATAAGAAGCTTTTGCACAGCAAAGGATACAGTCAACAAAACTCAAAGACAACCTACAGAATGGGAGAAGATATTTGCAAATGACATATCAGATAAAGGGCTAGTTTCCAAAATCTCTAAAGAACTTATTAAACTCTTCTTTTTGAAAATTATTAACAAGGGAATGTACCTCCACATGGAGAGAAGTATGAAGAGTAGTGAGTATATATTTCTTCCTAATATTCACATATTCACAATATTTCCTAGATTTTCTCTTAACTAATTGGCTTAATATTAAGCTATGGTAGCAAAGCATGTGCTTATACCCCTTAAGAGAGAAATCAGTTCTCTTTAAGGCAGAACAATCTACCTTCCCAGTTTCACTTTCCCAATGCCAATTCCTTTGAATATCTTTCCGGGACTGTGTTTGACATTTCAGAATTTACTCCAAATCAGAGAACTGGATAACTAAGTGAGCAAGGCCATTCTACGTATAACTGAAAATGTACCTACTAATATTTTCCCACTGTCAAGTACTTAGATGTGTTATCTAACACAGGCAAATATCTAATGACATTATAGATATGTTAACAATTCTTATATAGATACAGAGTTTTTAGAGAATAGTCCTAGAAAATTTATTCATGAAATAAGGTGCTCTAGACCCCTCAAGTTTTGTTTATTCTTTTTTAAACAGTTTTATTGTAGTATAACTGATATATAAAAACTGCATATATTTAATGTATACAAGTTGGTGAATTTGTACCTATGCACATATCTGTGATACCATCACCACAATCAAGATAATTTCCATATCCATCTCCTTTGTTTTAAGTACAGGATACTTGATGTTTGGATGGAATTCAGATTTTTTTTTTTTAAAAAACTAAAGGCTGAGCTGTAATCCTCTAACTTAGATTAATTCCTTCAGGGATTTAAAAGATGTAAGAGTCTAATTTGCCAATTTTCAGAGATTCCAAAGCGTTAAGGAAGCCAATGAATTTATTATGTCACTTTTTATTCCTTACGCTGGCATATAGGAAATTACTAAAACAACCTCAATTTTTTTGTAGCAGTTATCCCAGGATGTGAATTTTTCCCGAAATATTTGTTGTTTTTAAAATTCTCCATATATTTTAATCCTGCAAGATATTTTTATTATTGTTTTTATACAATGTGTATTTAACTTTCCACCTTATTTTCTTTCTTATTATGTACTTAATGAAGTACTCATGACATTCTCAAGGATACACATCATTATTTTTCTTAGTTATAAAGAGCACTTTATTATTTTTTCTTTTAGTGTAGGTATACTGATGATGAATTCACTTAGTGTTTGTTTTTCTGGAAAATTTCCTTTCTTTCTTTTTTTGTGGAAAATTTTCTATTCCATTTCTTTTTTAAAAAAAGATTTTATTTATTTATTTACGAGAGGGAGAAGCAGGCTCCATGCAGGGAGCCGATGTGGGACTTGATCCCAGGACCCCAGGATCACAACCTGAGCCTACCACTGAGCCACTCAAGTGCCCCTCGTTGTTTCATCTTTAATATTTTACTGATGTATAACAAATTTACAAGAAATGTACACAATTAAATTTTATTGGTTAATTAATCTTTACAAAGATATACAACCCTATAACCACCACCCAGATAAATATATAGAATATTACCAACAATCAAAACAAGTCTCTATCTGTCAGTCAAGATTCAACCAAAGTAGCTATTGTCCTAACTTTATGTGTATAATTTTTGGCAATATAAGTTTTTATTTTTCTTAGATATATAACTAGGAGAGCAATTACTAAGACATGATAATTATGTTTATATAAAAGTGCCAGAATATTTTCTTAAGTGGTTATATACCATTTCACATGTCTGTCACCAATATATGATACATCCAGTTGCTCTCCATCCTTGTCATGATTTATGTTGTCAGCTTACATTTTAATTGTAGCCATTCTAGTGAGCGTGTGACTCATTTATAATTTGAATTTCCTCATAACTAATGATATTGAGCTTCTTTACATTTGCCTATTGGCTATTCATGTATCTTCCTTTATGAAGCATTCAATAAATTTTCTTGACCATTTTTAGTTATCATTGTTCACTAGTATATTGATATGGATATTTGCATCTATGATCATGAGAGATATTGGTAATTTCTTTGCCTGGTGTTAGTATCAGATTTATGCTGATTTCACAAAATGAGTGAGAAAGTGTTCTCTCCTCACATGCTTTGAAGGATTGGATTATTTGTCCTTTTGATAGTATTCACCAGTAAGGCAACATAAATTTGGAATTTTCTTTGTGAAAAGACTTAGGTATTCAATTTTCATAGCAGAAAGAAAAGTATGCAGATTTTCTACTTTGTGTCAGGTCTATAATTTACATCTTCGACATAACTTTTCCATTTCATCTAAGTTGTCAAATATATTGATTTAACCTTGTTTGCAACCGTCGTGTGTTAAGATGTTAATATTCAGAGGATCTGTATTGCTGTTCTATCTTACCTTCTTTTTTAAAAAAAAAAAGATTTTATTTATTTATTCAAGAGACACACAGAGAGAGGCAGAGACACAGGCAGAGGGAGAAGCAGGCTCCATGCAGGGAGCCCAATGCGGGACTCAATCCCCGAACTCCAGGATCACAACCTGAACAGAAGGCAGACGCTCAGCCCCTGAATCACCCACGCGTCCCTCTCTCACATTCTTTATATTGGTGTTTCTACCTGGGTTCTATCAGGAGACAGAAACCACACAGTGATTTAAACAGGGGGAGTTTAATATCAAGGATTATTAACCTATGCTAGGTTAGTAACCATAAGATATGAGAATGCTACAAGATACCCTAAGACCCAAGGAGAATTTAACAAGGAAGTATGATTTTGAAGGGGGATTGAATCTCCAGGCCAGGTTCGAACCTCCTTGCAGAAGCTGTAGTTGCATTATACCTGGTGGCAAAGAAGTTTACAGGTTTTCCTGGGCCTAAACTCTTTTACAGTTCTGTGCAAGGCAAAAAGAACACCCCAGGGCACTGACTAGTCTTAGCCAGTGGGTGCCTATGAAGGTATGCAGAGGCCATACGGCTATTACTGTGGGTGGGAGGCCTTCACATCAGGAAGAATAGAAATAGTGATTACCAGCCAGGCTCTAGCTGCAAGGCTGCTGAAGGGCTATGTGTAACTGGCGAGGGGCTAGGGTATATGTCCTCACTCTCATGCCTCGCTCATATGTGCAGCTGGCAGAGCTAGCATGTTAGAGGAAGTCACTGAGACATCCAGCTTGACTCTGGCAATTGAGACTATGTCCAACCCTGTTCTGCAAATGTATGGTCTGTCCATCATTCCTACAGTAAGAGCTTTTTCAAGAACATATCCTCAAAAGAATAATGTGTTGTTGAGATGATCTGGACTGCATATGTGACCATATCCAATTAAGGGCTCTATATCATCCCATTAGATTTACCACTCTTTCCCAATAAAATGGATTCATAACACAAGACTTGCATATTTTTTTACAACTGTAAAAAGGAATTTACTATGCATAATATAACATCACTGCTAAGTAAGAAAAAGTTATAATTTTGTTGTTCTGTTTTTTCAGTTAAAAAATTTTGATAATTACCTCTATCACTTGGTTCAAGGTTCATCTTCTATATTATTTTTTAAATATTTTATTCATTCATGATATATATATATATATATAGAGAGAGAGAGAGAGAGAGAAAGAGAGAGAGAGAGGCAGAGACAGAAGCAGAGGGAGAAGCAGGCCCCACGCAGGGAGCCCGACATGGGACCCGATCCAAGGATCCCAGGACCAAGCCCTGAGTCGAAGGCAGGTGCTAAACAATTGAGCCACCCAGGGATCCCCTTATCTTCTATATTAAAAACTAAAGTTTCCCCCAAGAAGCACTGGGAGCCTTTCCCCTAAGGTCAGGAACAAGACAGGAATGTCCACTCTCACCACTCCTTTCAACATAGTACTACAAGTCCTAGCCTCAGCAATCAGGCAACAAAAAGAAATAAAAGGCATTCAAATTGGCAAAGAAGAAGTCAAAGTCTCCCTCTTCACCGATGACATGATACTCTATGTAGAAAACCCAAAAGACTCTGCCCCAAGATTGCTAGAACTCATACAGCAATTTGGCAGTGTGGCAGGATACAAAATCAATGCCCAGGAGTCAGTGGCATTTCTATACACTAACAATGAGACTGAAAGAAGAGAAATTAAGAAGTCAAACCCATTTACAATTGCACCCAAAAGCATAAGATACCTAGGAATAAACCTAACCAATGAGGTAAAGGATCTATACCCTAAAAACTATAGAACACTTCTGAAAGAAATTGAGGAGGACACAAAGAGATGGAAAAATATTCCATGCTCATGGATTGGAAGAATTAATATTGTGAAAATGTCCATGCTACCCAGGGCAATTTACATTTTTAAATAATAAATTTATTTATTGATTTATTTTTTATTGGTGTTGAATTTGCCAACATACAGAATAACACCCAGTGCTCATGCCATCAAGTGCCCCCCTCACTGCCTGTCACCCATTCACCCCCAACCCCCGCCCTCCTCCCCTTCCACCACCCCTAGTTCGTTTCCCAGAGTTAGGAGTCTTTATGTTCTGTCTCCCTTTCTGTGTTGCGTGCGCTGCAGCAAAACCATCAGGGTCTTGAGGATAAGGGGATGAGGAAAATAAAAGAAAAGTAAAGAGATGGGGACAGGAGGGACACAGTGGATGATGTGCAAGCAGTGCCAGCTTTATTCAAGGTTTTATAACATTTTATAGCATGAGCCAAACAAAGCCAAGAAGGTGTTTATTTTTAGCAGGTTTGTGAAACCCTCCAAAGTTCCCCTTTCTCAGCATGCAAGACAGACTCCCAGGTGCCAGAAGACCATGGTAAATAGATAAGCTTGTTGCTCCACATGTGCATACTTCAAAGGAATATTAGGTACAGTAAACAGACCAGGAAGGACAGACAGACCCTTATTTACATTTATGACCAGGTCAGAATAAGTTGGATCTATTGTGTTATGTGTGCGACCACGTAAAAGCGAGCCCTGAGAACCATTGCTCAAGCCTTTTCTCAAGCGTCTACCAACTATTCATCCTCTAGGCTCCCGAGACTTTTGAGTGAATGAGGGACGCAAGTCCGGGGCTGGTTTGGTTCAGTTACTCCAGCTAGTTTGTGGTCGCCCACATTTCTGATATTTCCTACCCATTTCTTCTCCCGTCCCTTCTATTCCCTTTCACTATTATTTATATTCCCCAAATGAATGAGAACATATAATGTTTGGAGGACAATTTACATGTTTAATGCAATCCCTAACAAAATACCATGGGCTTTCTTCAGAGAGTTGGAACAAATTATTTTAATTTGGAATTAAAATTAATAATTTAAAGGAATCGGGAAAGATCCCGAATAGCCAGGGGAATTTTAAAAAAGAAAATCATATCTGGGGGCATCACAATGCCAGATTTCAGGTTGTACTACAAAGCTGTGGTCTGCAAGACAGGGTGGTACTGGCACAAAAACAGACACAGAGATCAATGGAACAGAATAGAGAATCCAGAAGTGGACCCTGAACTTTATGGGCAACTAATATTCGACAAATGAGGAAAGACTATCCACTGGGAATAAAGACAGTCTCTTCAATAAATGGTATTCGGAAAATTGGACATCCACATGCAGAAGAATGAAACTAGACCACTCTCTTGCACCATATGCAGAGATAAACTCAAAATGGATGAAAGATCTAAATGTGAGACAAGATTCCATCAAAATCCTAGAGGAGAACACAGGCAACACCCTTTTTGAACTTGGCCACAGTAACTTCTTGCAAGATTCATCCATGAAGGCAAGAGAAACAAAAGCAAAAATGAACTATTGGGACTTCATCAAGATAAGAAGCTTTTGCACAGCAAAGGATACCGTCAACAAAACTCAAAGACAACCTACAGAATGGGAGAAGATATTTGCAAATGACGTATCAGATAAAGGGCTAGTATCCAAGATCTATAAAGAAGAAATGTGTGGGAAATATCAGAAAGGGAGACAGAACGTAAAGACTGCTAACTCTGGGAAACGAACTAGGGGTGGTAGAAGGGGAGGAGGGCGTGGGGTGGGAGTGAATGGGTGACGGGCACTGGGGGTTATTCTGTATGTTAGTAAATTGAACACCAATAAAAAAATTTTTAAAAAAAAGAACTTATTAAACTCAACAGCAAAGAAACAAACAATCCAATCATGATATGGGCAAAAGACATGAAGAGAAATCTCACAGAGGAGGACATAGACATGGCCAACATGCACATGAGAAAATGCTCTGCATCACTTGCCATCAGGGAAATACAAATCAAAACCACAATGAGATCCCACCTCACACCAGTGAGAATGGGGAAAATTAACAAGGCAGGAAACCACAAATGTTGGAGAGGATGTGGAGAAAGGGGAACCCTCCTTCACTGTTGATGGAAATGGGAACTGGTGCAGCCACTCTGGAAAACTGTGTGGAGGTTCCTCAGAGTTAAAAATAGACCTGCCCTATGACCCAGCCATTGCACTGCTGGGGATTTACCCCAAAGATACAGATGCAATGAAACGCGGGGACGGGAAGATTTAATGGTCTGATTTTTTTCTAGCCATGGAGATAAGGTGCCCTGTAATTTTTAAACTATCAATGACTTTGATTATGTTTGCTAAATATGCTATGGGGGCATAAGAATCAAGGGAAAAAAAACAAGAGGGTCCTTTGTGATTGTTGTATAAAAGCCAGTAATGAATTGTCTAATGAACTTTGACACACAAAAAAATATGTGTAGTAGTGGGACCATTTCCTTAGAGACACAGAGGTATAACCATAGCATTAAATGTATAAACACAACAATGATATCACAACAAAGCAAATGCTTGGCTTCTTTTCTAAGGCAATTGGATGTAAGAATTAAGTTTTATTTGATATAATTATAGATTCACATGTACATGTAATAAATAACAGAAAGAACTCATGCATACTTTACCCAGTTTCTTGCAGTGGTCACATCTTATAAGACACAATCTCACACCCAGGACTTTGGTAACCACACAATACAAGTACAGAAAAATTTCATGATCACAATATCCCCTCATTTGCTCTTTTTTTTTTTTTATTTGTAGCCAGGCAAGCCTCCATTTCCCTTAGTCTTTCCATCACTAGAATTCACTAATTTGTTCTCCACTTTCTAATTTTGGCATAAACAAATCAATAGTGCACATGACTGTTGGGATTGACTTTTTGACGTGGCATAATTCTCTGGAGATTTATCCAAGGTGTTATCTATGTCAATAGCTTGTTTCTTTACACTGCTAAATATTCTTCAATTGTGTGGATGTGTAATAATGTGATCAACGCTTACTTTTTAAGTGACATCTGAGTTGTTGCAAATTTTTGGCTATTATAAGGTCATCATGAATATTTATGTGCAGGTTTTATCTGGGTTAAAAGACTAGGCAGTATGGTATATGTATGTGTATAATTTAAAAGTACATTTATATATATTTCCATATATAAATATTTATCCCGGATATATAAGTACTGATGATATGTAATTTATATGCTCTAAACTCACCCACTTAAAGTATGCAGTTCAATGGTTTTAAACTGTATACATAGTTGTATATTCGTCAGTACAGTAAACTTCAATGTGAGAGAATAAAACTATATAGGAGTAATGTTTCTGTCTCACTAGATTTAAGTATTATTCTGACATAGACGATGATGTTAGAATGTGTATGGTAAGCCCTACAGATAACAATAGAAAAATACATCAAAAATATTGTGGAAGCATCATTAAAAGAATTAAAATGATAAAACTGGAAATATTCACTTAATGCAAAAGGAGGCATTGAAGTAGGAATAGAAGAGGAAGGAGTACAATAGACATCTAGAGAGCAAAAAGTAAAGTGGGAGAGGTACATCCATCTATATCAATAATAACATTACATGTAAATGGATCCAACTATCCAATTGAAAAGCTGAGATTTTCAATCTGGAATAATGAGAAAAAAGTAACCACAGTATACTGTCTATAGAAGATACATACAGATTCAAAAATATAAGCATATTGAAAGTAAAACATTGGAAAACAAATTTAAAGCATCCAACTACTTAACAACAGAGCCCCAAAATACATAAAGCAAAACTGACTAATGAAGAATAGACAGTTGAGCAACAATAATCGGAGACTTAATTTTCAAAAATGGATAGAGCAACTAGGCTCAAATTCAACAAGGATTTAAAAAAAGACTTCTAAAGCAATCAGACCTAATACTCAAATCTACAACACTCAAGTGTAAAACAACAGAATAAAAATTCTTGGCATTGGTGATTTCCTTTTTTTTTTGTATCTTTTTTATTGGGGTTCAATTTGCCAACATATAGTATAACACCCAGTGCTCATCCCATCAAGTGCCCCCCCCCCCGTGCCTGTCACCCAGTCACCCCATCCCCCCGCCCACCTCCCTTTCCACCACCCCTTGTTCGTTTACCAGAGTTAGGAGTCTCTCATGTTCCATCTCCCTCTCTGATATTTCCCACTCATTTTCTCTCCTTTCCCCTTTAATCCCTTTCACTATTTTTTATATTCCCCATATGAATGAAACCATGTAGTGTTTGTCCTTCTCCGACTGACTTACTTCATTCAGCATAATATCCTCCAGTTCCATCCACGTTGAAGCAAATGGTGACTTCCTTTATTGAAAAACTGTTTCTATACATTTAGTTTTTTGCTGTTGTATATTCTCTTCTGCATTTCTTTGATTTAATTTGTACTTTTTCTTACTTCTTGAAATGGATACTTAGATCATTGATTTTACTGTTTCTTCTTTTTAAAATATAAATACTTACACTATATATTTCTTTCCAAGCACACCTTTATCTGTATCACACAGGCTTTAGCACATAATATTTTCATATCATAGAGTACAAATATTTTCTAATATTCATTTTGAGCTCCTTTTTTATACAAATGCTTTTCATGTGTATACTATTTAGTTTCTGTATAATACATGTGAGATGTTCCACATATTTTCATATTGATCACTTACTCAAAACTTCAATTTCATAAACATTTTTTCTCTTGAAAGTAGTGTTCAGCTTTCAGGAGTTTTTTGCACAATATTTCATACTGATGATTAGGTCTGGTTTGTTACATGAGTTGTTTAGATTTCTATATTATATTGATGCTTTGGTCAGTTTGAGCTATGCAATGCTGAGATAATGTGTAAAAATCACCCACTGTGATTATGGATTTTTCCATTTTTCCTTTTTGTTCTATAAGGTTCTTATATTCTCAGGTTATATAATAAAGTATATAAAATTTAGAAAATTTTATATATTCTCAATGAATACAAACTTATTTTTATCAATTTTATTTTTATCAGATTAATTTCCAAACCAGAGAAAAAGAATTTACCTGCAGCCAATGCAAATTTTGTGTTAAATAGATCTAATCGTTCCCCACTACTCAGAAATCAAAAGTTCCAAAATGCCTACCTGTTAAAAACAAAAAGACAAAAACAAACCATGTGGAATAAATGTAATCAGTCAATTCATTTTTTTTCTATCTGAATCTTTATAACGAAGTTTCCAAGTAGTCTTTATAAAGAAATTTGTTGGTTACTCCTCTTTTACTGTTCATACCATAAAGCAGCTACTTTAAACCAATAAATAGAAGGCCAGTGTATATAACAGATATGTGCTATTATCTATTTTCGGTTGTAAAGTATAAAATTATAAATGTTAATATTTTATCAAAGAGAGAAAATAAAATGTCAGCTTTAAATAATCTTAATTTGGGAAGCCTGGATGGCTCTGCCGTTGAGCATCTGCCTTTGGCTCAGGTCCCGATCTCGGGATCCGGGATAAAGTCCCACATCCAGCTCCCTGCATGGAGCCTGCTTCTCCCTCTCCCTCTGTCTGCTTCTCTCTCTGTGTCTCACAGGAATGAATAAATAAAATCTTTAAAAAAAGAAATAAT
Source organism: Canis lupus familiaris (assembly GCF_011100685.1). NCBI lineage: Eukaryota > Metazoa > Chordata > Mammalia > Carnivora > Canidae > Canis > Canis lupus. The sequence goes on from NW_023330381.1 coordinate 190,481, forward strand.
CAATTTTCTGACTTTAATGTATATAATATTGAATTTTTATTTTAATTTTGAAAGGGAAAGTTCCAATATCTACTTTAAATACCTAGGATGAAAAAACTTTTTTTTTTTCTTTTTACATGGGACGAGATGCAACATAAGGATTAGTAAATGCACTCTCTTTAAAAAAACAGCAAATTGTGGAAGGAGCCTCGGTGTCCATTGAAAGATGAATGGATAAAGAAGATGTGGTTTGTGTATACAATGGAATATTCCTCAGCCATTAGAAATGACAAATACCCACCATTTGCTTCAACATGGATGGAACTGGAGGGTATTATGCTGAGTGAAGTAAGTCAATCGGAGAAGGACAAACATTATATGTTCTCATTCATTTGGGGAATATAAATAATAGTGAAAGGGAATATAAGGGAAGGGAGAAGAAGTGTGTGGGAAATATCAGAAAGGGAGACAGAACATAAAGACTCCTAACTCTGGGAAAGGAACTAGGGGTGGTGGAAGGGAAGGAGGGCAGGGGGTGGGGGTGAATGGGTGACGGGCACTGAGGGGGGCACTTGACGGGATGAGCACTGGGTGTTATTCTGTATGTTGGCAAATTGAACACCAATAAAAAATTAATTTATTATAAAAATAAAAAATAAGCAAAAAATCAAATAAGGATAAAAAAAACAGCAAATTTTCCAGTAGTATTTAAGAAGAAATAGTCTCAATAATTGTCACCTTGGATGGTCTCTTCAGTTAATATGGCTTTGGCTAAAAATGGTAGACTACTTGTATATGGTCACAAGGCAAGCTACAGTTGGGATGACTCAGCCAAACAGCACTTGAGAGGCACTCTCCAAACTTTATGAAGAATTTGGATACTTACCCTCACACTTATGACACATACTTAAGCCAAATGATCGGCAATCACGCAGATGGCCTTACTTCAAATTCAGTAGCCCTAGGAAATATACTTCTGTGGCTTGATTTTGAATTGCACATGTACAACTTAGTAATTTTGAGTAACTATTTTTTCATGGGCAGTTGAGGTGACAGTCAAGATTTATAGGAATTGTTGGGCTGAACAAAATTCCTATTAAATTTTGTTTATTTGTGTATTAAATTAAATATAAACAAGTGAATTCCTTGTTTGTTACAAAACATTGATGTTGTACTAACTTGAGTTATTAGTGTGAGATCTAAGTGGACAGATATACAAGCTTCCCCAAATTTTCAATCTTTCAAAGTCTATTTTGAAGTACATTCAAAGACAAAGGAGAAGAGTGTAGAGGGACGGACTACTTCAATTCCTCAGGCTGGCCAACAGGTTTAAAAGTTACTTTCTGGAGATGTCCGGGTAGATGAAGACAATGTAGCTGTATAGCAACCTGTCTCTCTTGTTTCTCCCCAAATGCTACAAAACCATAAAAATAGAAAAGTAAATTCTATACCAGAGGTGGACAAACTTTCTGTAAAAAGCTAGACAGTAAATATTTTTGGCATTTGGATCCATGAGGCCTCTGTTAGGCTACTCAACTCTGCCATTAAAGGCCACCATAGACAATAGGCAGATGAGTGAGAGTGGACATGTTTCAATAAAACTTTATTTACTAAAGCCAGTGTAGATAGACTTTACCCCCGTATCTTAATTTTTTTTTACTCTTACACAGCAGGGAGTCTGCTTCTCACTCTTTCTCTCCCTCTGTTACTGCCCCCCTTCAATGCTCACTGCCTCCCCATCAAGTTAATTAATTAATTAACTAATTAATTAAATTCAGTGTGCTCTTATTTGTGTAAGATAAATGCAATTTTTTTGATTGTGTCATTGAAAGCTCGTTTCACTTGCTTGTTCCTCAAAGTATAAATGAAAGGGTTCAACAAAGGAGCAACAGATGTAGTGAGCACGGATACCCCTTTATTGATATCCACCTCTTCTTTGGCCGAAGGCTTGATATAGATGAAAATACAGCTGCCGTATGTAATGGAAACAACAAGCATGTGTGAAGAACAGGTGGAGAAAGCTTTTTTTCTTTGAGAAGCAGAAGAAAATCTTAGAATTGTCCTGATGATATATATATAGGAAAGAATGACACCTATCAGTGTAATAATGAATGTCAGTACTGCACAGATTATAACCACCTGTTCTATAACCCATGTATCCGAGCATGAAATCTTAAAAAGAGGAGATGCATCACAGCCAAAATGATCAATGGCATTGGAGTCACAGAATTCCAGCTGGAGGCCCATACCAAGGGGTGTGATGATGATCAGCAGCCCAGAAATCCAGCAACAGAGGACAAGGATGGTACAGACTTTGTTATTCATGATGGTCATATAATGAAGGGGTTTGCAGATGGCCACATAGCGGTCATAGGACATGGCTGCCAGGAGAAAAAATTCTGTGACCCCAAAAAGCCCAATAAAAAATATTTGGCAAGCGCAAGCATTATACGTAATAGTGTTGTCTCCAGTTGTTATACTGTACAAGAATCTGGGAATGCATACTGTTGTGAATGAGATTTCTAAGATGGAGAAATTGCAGGAGAAAAAAATACATAGGTGTTTTAAGATGAGAATCCATAAATGTAAGAATGATAATGGTCAAATTTCCAGTAATGCTCAGCACGTAGCTGAGAAATAAGAAGATAAAAAGAAGAACTTGCAGCTGTGGGTCCTCTGTAAGTCCCAACAAGATGAATGTTGTTATTGCTGTGTGATTTCTCATTGTTACCTATGATGTCTTAGGCAATCTACATGAAAAAAAAGTCAAAGAGAAAGTATTTAAACAGAAGAAAGGAAACAATAAGGCAAAAATCAATGAAACAGAACACAATAAAGCAAGAGAGAAGATCAAAGGAATTGAAAGCTGATTCTTAGAAAAGATAAATAACACTGATAAAACTGCTGTGAGACTGACCTGAAGAAAAGATAAGCTTTGTCAGGAATGAGCGCGATAACATCATTAGAGATTATACAGATATTAAGAAGATAAAAATGAAATATTTTGAAAATGTCTGCAGAGTAGATGTGGCAACTTAAATGGAATGCACTAATTCTTTGAAGGATACAATATACCAAAGATAATTCAAGTTGAAATATCTAATATATATAGTCCTATATCTATTAAAGTAAACAAATATGTAGTAAGACATCCCATAAAGAGAACTCCAGGCGCAGACGGCTTAATTGTAGGTTTCTACTAAACAGTCAAGACAAACAAAGGCACCAGTTCTATACAAATCCTTTCAGAAAATTGATGAAACCAAAAATTATAGCATTATCTGATGGAGCTACTCACGTCTGTAAACTTAATATAAATGATAACCACAATAAAAAAGGGAAGAGTGAAGGGTCTTATATAGTAATACATTTTCTGCATTCTACCTCCAGTAGTAAAATATTGATTATAACTGGTCTGTGAAATGTTTCTTGGGTACATCATGTCACACACAAACTTTTAAGAAATGGTATAGTCAAACGTACGTTATATAAATTAAAATGAAACACTGGGGCTATTAATTTTGAGGCAGAAAATGAGAAACAAAAGAAAGAACCATGAGAACAAACAAAATGATTAACAGATGTTCAAACATAAATAATTACATTGTATAAATGACCAAAACATACCACACTGATTAAAAGACAGGGATTATAAGAATGTGTTTTTAAGAAACCTCCCACCTAGATGCAGTATTTAAACACTTCACTTCAAATATAATGACATAGATAAGTCAAACAATTAAAAAATGACTACCATGTGAACCACAATAAAGGGAATGTTGGAGTAAATATGCTAATATTACCATCAAAGAAAGTTAACAAACATACAAAAGAAAATTACATACCATTAAATTATCCAATTCACCGATAACAACTAAAGATCTTAATTATTTATGTATTTAACAGTACACCAAAATATAAGAAGAATAAACTGGCATAAATAAAAGAAGAAATAATAGGTAAATTGTAAATTATAGCTGGAGATTTACTAATCGATGGAACTAGTTGACTGAAAATCCACAAAAGTATAGAAAAACTATATGTCAATTATATATAATTGATGTTTATAGAACACTCTGCCTAATAATGGCAGAATGCATATTATTTTCTTTTATAAATTTATTTTTTATCAGTGTTCAATTTGCCAAGATATAGAATAAAACCCAGTGCTCATCCCATCAAGAGAATGCACATTATTTGAAGTGTACATGTAAGACTGCAAAATCGGTATCCCAACAAGAGAGGTAAAATAAAACAAATATTAATGAGTTTAAACAAACTGGAATCATATAGAAGATATTCTCTGACCACAAAGAAATCAAACTAACAATCAATAACCAAAGAAAAATGGAAAGAAAATATTTACAAATTAAACAGGTTACTTCTAAATACTTTATGAGTCAACCACTAAGACTCAAAGGAAATAAAATAACATATTGAAATAAATGAAAAATATGTGGAATGAAGGTAAACCTAGGAGTGAGTGGAAATTTATAATGTTAAATGTTTATATTACAAAAGAAAAAGTTTCAAACCAAATATTAAATCCTTGACAACAATAACAAAAAGCTGAAAAAAAGAGTGAAAAAACTACCCAAAGAATGAGACGGAAGCAAAGATAGAGATAAGACTAGAAGTCAACAAAATTAGAAACAAAAATACAATAGAGAAAATTAATCTAACCAAAAGCTGTTTTGTTTTGTTTTTAAAGATTTTATTTCTTTATTCATGAAAGACACGGGCAGAGCCATAGGCAGAGGGAGAAATAGGCTTCCCACAGGGAACTGCTTGATACTGGATGTCCAAGATCATCCCCTGAGACCAAGGATGATGCTCAACTGCTGAGCCACCCAGGCCCCCCTAAAAGCTGGTTCTTTAGAGATTAATAATATTGATGAACTTCTAACCAGACTGACAAGCAAAACAACAAAATAACACAGTGAGAGGAGGAAAACACACTTCACTTCCTAGAAAAATCAGAAATGAAACCTATCATCCCAGATCTCAGATATTAAAAGGATATTAGAGGATACTGCAAACCATTAACAAAAATATTTTAGAGAGCTTAAATGAAACAGATGAATATTTCAAAGTCAGCAAACTACAAAAACACATCCAAAATGAAATACATAACCTGAAACAATCCTACAACTAGTAAAGAAATAGAATTTGTAGTTAAAGACATTCTAAAGTAAAACTTCTAGGACTAGAGATTTAAACATGAGATATTATGAATTTTATCTAATGTCGTTGAGAAAATAAGAGTAGGGAATGTATCCAACCTTATTTTTTGAGGATTTAAGAAACACCTGTAAGATTTAGATAGAATGCAAGGGCCGAAATGCAAGGGATTTAAGAAACACCTGTAAGATTTAGATAGAATGCAAGGGCCGAGATCACATCTGAAGAACATAAAGAATGATGGGGGTTTTCACTCTTGGATATTAAGACTTATTTTTAAGAAAACATCATTAAGAGTATATTGCAAAACAAATCAATATTAAATTTCCTCATAAAACAGACGATATTAAGCACCCCCTCCCTCTCCTTTATAAGGTGAGTGTAACCATGATATCAAAACCAAGGATACTATAAAAAAAGAAAAACTATTGAACTATATCTTCTATATACCTAGATAGAAAATTTCAAAGAAACAATAGCCAATCAAACTCATTATGCTCAATAGCAATATAAGCATAACACATCAGGAGAAGGCAACATTTACCCCAGGAATTCAATGTTGGTTCAATATTTGAAATCAACTTATTCTCCACAATAACAGAAAAAGGGAGAATCCATGTTTCTTCTGAATAGTTTCAGGAAAAAATATTTGCCAAAATTCAACACTTCTTTATGCTTAAAAACTTTTCTCAGTAAAGTAGAAGCAGAGAAAACTGTCTCCATGTGATAAAGGATACTTAGTTATATATATAAAATAAAAACAACCCAAAACTTCTGCTAATATCAAATATGAGGGGGAAAGCCTGAAAGCTTTCCTCTAAAATTATGAACTATGCAAAGATGGCTACTTATAGTTCATGTTTAAGCATGTGCTGGAATTCCCAGCCAGTAAAATAAGGTGAGAAAAAATAATGACATTTTGATTAGCAATATAGGAGTTTAATCATCTTCCTTTGATAGCAGGATTGGGGGGATAAGGAATCCTAAATGATCTACAAGATAATCTTTGAATAAATAAGTGAGTTTAACAAAAGCATGAGATAGAGCGTTGATATATATAAAAAATTCTATTTGTGTATAACAATGAGCATTTGAACTTGAAAAATTTTTAAAAATTACAAAAAATTACAGCTTCATTTAAACATTAAATACTTGTGCATAAATTGAACAAATAATAGTATAGTATAGCAATACAATGGAAAGTTTAAAAAACTGACATGGAGATATGTTTAAACACATAGCTTATTGGGATAGAGCAATGTGTACTTAAATAGAATAATATCAGGCAAATTGAAGGGAAAAATAATGTCTTATCACAAATGGTGCTGCTACAATAATACATACATATGGATAAAAATGAACACAAATGAAAAATAAAATAGAGCATAGACCTAATAAAAACCTGCTTTTCAAAAATACTGTTAAAAAGTGAAAAGGAGGGCAGCCCTGGTGGCTCAGCGGTTTAGCGCTGCCTTCAGTCCAAGGCCTGATCCTGGAGACCTGGGATCGAGTCCCACGTCTGGCTCCCTGCGTGGAGCTTGCTTCTCCCTCTGCCTATGTCTCTGCCTCTCTGTGTCTCTCATGAATAAATAAATGAAATCTTTTAAAAAAAAAAGTGAAAAGGAGGTGCCAGTCTGGCTCAGTCAGAAGAACTATGAGACACTTGATTTTAGGGTTGAGTTCAAGTCCACACGGAGTGTAGAGATTACACAAATAAATAAACTTTTAAAAAAGAGCTGTTTAAAAAAATGAAAAGAAAGGCCCAATACTAGGAGAAGATATTTACAAAACATGTATTTACAAAGGTCATGTATTTAGTGTACAGATATATGTCTACACAGAGTATATATGCACATATATATTTGGGACATATTTCATTATATATATATGAAATACATCTTACTTAACCTATGCTATGTATATAATATGATGGATACAAAGGAACATGTATGTGTGAGTGTACACATGTACTCAAATACACAGTTTACCAATAAAAAGAAAACAGCCCAATGAAACTGGTAAAAGATTTGAACATATACTGCACATAGGAAGAGGCATGTATATCAAATGTGCACATGAAAAGAAGCTCAACATCATTAGTGATTAAGGAAATAAAACTTAAATGATAATAAGACATTACTAAACATTTGTTCCAATAATAAAAATGAAATGTATTAACAATAGCAAGGGTGGGAAAAACAGGAAGCAGTTGAAATTTTCTTATCACTGGTGGAAATAGAAAGTAGTAAAACCAGTGTGGAATATAGTTCTGCAATTTCTTAAAAACTTAAAAGTGTATCTATTATGTAACATGACAAATCCATCCCTAAGAATTTACCTAAGAGGAAAAAAAAATGTCCTTAGAAAGACTTGATAATTGCAATTTTATTCATAATAATCAAAAGAGGAATGTAATATAAGTAATCATTGAGAAGTACTTTATCTTTTAAAGATTTTATTTATTCATGAGAGACACAGGCAGGGGGAGAAGCAGGCTCCATGCAGGGTACCTGATGCAGGACTCAATCCCAGGACCCTAGGATCACGCCCTGGACCAAAGGCAGGAGCTAAACCACTGAGCCACCCAGGGATCCCTGTGAGAAGTAATTCAAAAAGTGGTATATATAAATATACATGGAGGGCTACATAGCAGGAAAAGAATAAAGAATTCATGTGTGTGATACTGTGGATAAATCTCAAAGTCGTATGCCAGAGGAAAAAATATATATGTATTAAAGGGAAAATACTATAAGATTTAGTTTAATTAGAAAAGACAAACCAAATCTATTATGAAGGATTAACTGGGAAAGAACACAGTCAAACATTTAGAAGTGATAGAAATTTATATATCTTGATCGCATTAGTAGTTGTAAAGATGCTGTACATTTGTCAAGACTTGGTGGAATGCTACACTTAAGTACATTTTTAAAAAGTAAGTGCATGTTATTGTGTGTCAGTTATACTTTAATAAGAATGATTTTTAAAGTAGGCTGCATGCCCAGCATGGAGACCCAACATGGGGCTTGATCTCACCACCCTGAGATCAAGATCTGAGCTGAGATCAAGAGTCAGATGCTTAACTGACTGAGCCACCCAAGTGCCTTAAAAATGATTTAAATAAGACAAATCATGGAGTGTGAGAAGATATTTGCAATAATTGTCAAGGGCTATAGTCAAAATTTATAAAATTTGCTACAACTCAATAAGAAAAGAAAAATCTAATCTAATAACAATTAGGCTAATTTCTTCACTAAAGAGCATATCTAAAGGCCAGTGAACATATGAAATGTGAACTTTCTAGTATTTAGGGAAAAGAAAATTAAATTCACAAGTACTGCACAATCATGAGAATAATGGATATTAAATAGATGGGCCATATCAAGTTTCTTGAATATTAGGGTGTACATTCCTATAAACACTATGAAAACTTTTTGAATATATTTTTTAAACAGATGTCCAGATATATATGATGCAGGAAATTATAATCCTAGGTCTTTACCCAATCAAAATGTGTACATATGTACACAGAATGCATGTTTAAGAAAGTTTAGCCTCATCATTCCCAATAACCCAATAACCAAAATGCCCATCAGTGATAGAATCAGTTTTTAAATCGTGATATATTCATAAAATGGAAGCACATAACAATGAAGATAAAAATAATATTGTTACATTCAATAGTATAAAAAGTTCTCCCAAACATAATTTTGAGTGAAGAAGCAAGACAGAAAAGAATGTGTAGAATACAATTTCATTTACACAAATTTCAAAGTTAAGCAAAACTGATCGAGTTAGAAATCAGGATAGTGTCTCTCTCTTCAGGGAGGATTATGTGGGTACAGGCCTGGTCTAAGTAGAGAAATGGCTTATATGACACAGTTCATGTTCCTTCTATATATAGACCTGTGTCCTTAAAGTTTATTCATTTTTCTATAATAAACTGTTGCAAAATTTAACAATTTAAAAAAGCGTGGTGAACCCTAATCCCATTTCATCTGACACTTTATAGTATTCAATAAATAGTTCCTTATTTCTGCACTTCTCTGCGATCCACCAAACCCCCTTTACATACATTCATACTATTACAATATGAGGCAATACTTGGCACAAGTTGTATTCTTTAGCAAAGCTCACGTTAACGTCCAGTAACTGAATTTCAAGGCCATGCCATTTAGATGAATTCTCCTAGTCAATATATATGTTTTCATTTCTTCACTTCTCTACCCCTTCATTCATTACTCAGGCTACTGAAATCTGGCATCTTTATCCACTAATCTACTATTATTACTCTTGCGTATTTCATTATCATTACTCTTGTTTTAGAAGGCCCCCTTCCACCCAGCTTCCCACATCTGGAAAAGACCAATCTATTTAGACTAGACTCTGGGAAACGAACTAGGGGTGGTAGAAAGGGAGGTGGGTGGGGGGGGGTAGGGTGACTGGCTGATGGGCACTTGATGGCATGAGCACTGGGTGTTCTTCTATATGTTGGCAAATTGAGCACCAATAAAAAATAAATTATAAAAAATAAAATCTAGTTTGTCTGAAAAAAAATACGTCTCTAATATGTCATTAAAAGGTCTATCTTTTCCATTCCATCTTCTTCTACCCTACCTCAGATCACTTTGATCTCATACTCAATATGAAACCTTCATATTCTTTTTTTTAAGATTTTATTTATTCATGAGAGACAGAGGCAGAGATACAGGCAGAGGGAGGAGCAGACTCCATGCAGGGAGCCTGATGTGGGATTCGATCCCGGGACTCCAAAATCACGCCCTGGGCCGAAGGCAGGTGTTTAACCACTGAGCCACCCAGGGATCCCCGAAACCTTCATATTCTAACTGGACTTCCTGTCTCTTGTTTTGATCATTTTATTACATTTTCCTCATTGCATCCAGAATAAGTTCTGAGATACCATCTCAATTCCTGCAGACTAGGCTAGTTACAACTCCACTGTGTTCGTATATCCGTCATCCTTACATCAGAGCAATTGGGTGTAGAGATTGCTTATTTTCTATGTGTCACCCACTTAGACTGTGATAGCCTTGGGATCAGGGCCAATCTTATTCTCAGTAGTAGACTCAGATCTTATCACATTTCCTGGAACATAGTGGCTTCTCAGTATATTAATAAACACATAGATATTTACAAAGACCAGAATATATTCTTTACTTCTATTTCAAAATTCTACTTAGTGGAAGTCCTTTAATTCCTATGATTCCTATAGAATACACTATACTAATGTTAAAGGTCAATATAAGAATTAGTATCATGTTCCCTTGATCTTTCAGTGCCTTAATTTTTGAGTATTAGAATATAGTCTCTTAGACTGGGCATTTAGTCAGCTCTACTGGTCACAGCTCCATGGGACTTTTCATTTAAATTCTACTATAGGCCACATAAAAAAATAGAGATCATAAAAAAAATATAAGATAATGAAGTTTTTAAAGGGTTCTAGATTATGAGCTTGTGATAATTTTCTATTGTGTTGTATTTACCTGAACCTGTTACTAGAAAGTCCCTTAATTATGTGGAGACATTCTTTGATTTTACTGACAGTATAGGGCAAACTTCTCAGACTGTAGTCCAGGTAGACTGGAATTAGCATTTCTATTGGATGGCATGCTAATAGATGGCTAGTTTCAACCAAAGCTTCCCCCTGGGTTCCTTGTTTGACAGAATAGTCTCAGATGGACCTATGCAACAAAAAGTAGCATTCTGAATTTCTAGACACTATCAGGGAGGACAAACATTGAAATATGCTCATGGGCAAAAAACTGTCTAAATGACCTGCAGATGCACACTTGAAATATCTGCAGTAGCTCACATATGAAACACAGCATTGTTACCCAGGGCTCACCTTCCTTTCTTTCTTATAGTCATCTTCCCTTCATTCCGTATTGTAATCTCTAGCAAAAGTCCTTGCTGATCCTGGGTATTATCCCTATGCAAAACCACCCTCTGTCCTTCCAGTTACTTACTTCAGAAACATGCCTCAGAAACATCCTGACAAATTAATTATATTGCAGATGTAACTTACTAATTTTTGTTTACTATGCCTAGACAGTAAAAAGTATTTGTTTAAAAAAAAAGATTTTCTTGGATGAAATGTTAACCAAGTTTTAAGTTGAAAAGATGTAATTGGGGATCCCTGGGTGGCTCAGCGGTTTGGCGCCTGCCTTTGGCCCAGGGCGCGATCCTGGAGACCTGGGATCGAATCCCATGTCGGGCTCCGGGTGCATGGAGCCTGCTTCTCCCTCTGCCTGTGTCTCTGCCTCTCTGTCTCTCTCTCTCTCTGTGTGACTATCATAAATCAATAAAAAATTAAAAAAAAAGAAAAGATGTAATTGTACGACTGAGATTGTGTATGTGAATGAGTGTGTGTACGTGCATATGTTGGCAGCTAGGGCAATAAATATTGCATCATCTATCTATCTATCAAATCTAACCATTTTGTTGCTAACATACAGGATCAATTCATAAAGCAAGCTTAGAAACTTCTTCAGTTGCTTCCGTGATTAATATTCTTTAAAAGGAAATGACATTTTAGAAATGAAATTAATTCCTAATATCCTTATGAACTACCTACATTAAAGAATACACACAACACATTTAAATGTGTGTTTACATATAAATGTAGATAGATGATAGATAATAAATAATAGATAGATGATAGATGATATATAGATAGATGATAGATAGATAGATAGATGATAGATAGATAGATAGATAGATAGATAGATAGATAGATAGATAAAGTTTAGATGCATGCACTTAGGAAAGTACAGGAAATATTTTAATCATTTTTTCAAATTTCCTAACAAAAAATTGATTTGAGAAATACGAATATACTTACACTTTGTTCTCTCATTTGGGATCCAGTGTTTTTTTATCCATACAGAGCCTTACTTGAACTCACAGTTAATAAGATTTATCGATAGTGACATGGATATAATGTAGTCATGCTTACTGACTTAATTTTCACACAAAGTTAGCAGTAGAAATGCAAACACAAGCTATATTAATTCTTATATCCCTTCATCTAACATTTATCATGAATTAGAATATCTGTCTGATTTTAAAAATGAAGTATTTCTGCATAATCTGATTAGCTATATAGAAGGAAAGACAAATAAACAGGCAAAGGAAAACCAAAAATTCTTTTTGATTTTGAAAAGCTGATGATCTGACCAAACAATTTTAGCATGGGGGGATTTCCAAAAAGTTTTACCAAGATATGATTGAGGATGCTTTACCAGCTGTTTAACAGCCAACCCGTTAAATAGACAAGATCAACTAAGTTACAAAAAAGGGCCCTTGGTGACCCTATTTCAAAGTCACTAGTGAATGTAAAATGTAATTAAAATAGAAAAATAGAACAAAACAGAAGCTAACTAATGCATCTAGGAATTGGGACAGTATCCCTGGAGATGGAAGATGCATTAATAACACAAGACGCATTGTTAATGTATTAAGTCTTTGACAATATGATGATCCAAACAATATTTTGTTTCTTTGTTCACTTTAATTCACATTTTGTTGATTGCTTATGATATACAACAATTTTTCAAAAGTTTACTGGAACTTTATCCTTTATTTATGAACATAAAATTACTTTCCTATTATTGTTTTTGAATAAAAGTGGTTCCTAGACCATTGTCTTACACCATACACCAATACAAATGCAAAATGGATGAAATGTCTTAATGTGAGACAAGATTCCATCAAAAATCCTAGAGGAGAACATAGGCAACACCCTGATAAAACATGGCCACAGTAACTTCTTGCAAGATACATCCATGAAGGCAAGAGAAACAAAAGCAAAAATGAACTACTGGGACTTCATCAAGATAAGAAGCTTTTGCACAACATAAGAAACAGTCAACAAAACTAAAGGCAACCTACATAATGGGAAAGAATAATTGCAAATGACGTATCAAATAAAGGACTAGTATCCAAGGTCTATAAAGAAATTATGAAACTTAACAGCAAAGAAACAATCCAATCATGAAATGGGCAAAAGACATGAACAGAAATCTCACAGAGGAAGACCTAGACATGGCCAACAAGCACATGACGAAATGCTCCGCATCACTTGCCATCAAGGAAATACAAATCAAAACCACAATGAGATACCACCTCACACCAGTGAGAATAGGGAAAATTAACAAAGCAGGAAACCACAAATGCTGGAGAAGATGTGGAGAAAGGGGAACCCTCCTGCACTGTTGGTGGGAATGTGAACTGGTGCAGCCACTCTGGAAACCTGTGTGGAGGTTCCTCAAAGAGTTAAAAATAGATCTGCCCTACGACCCAGCAATTGCACTGCTGGGGATTTACCCCAGAGATACAGATGTAATGAAATGCTGGGACACCTGCACCCCGATGTTTCTAGCAGCAATGTCCACAATAGCCAAACTGGAAGGATCCTACCGGTGTCCATCGAAAGATGAATGGATAAAGAAGATGTGGTTTATGTATACAATGGAATGTTACTCAGCCATTAGAAATGACAAATACCCACCTTTTTCTTCGACATGGATGGAACTGGAGGGTATTATGCTGAATGAAATAAGTCAATCAGAGTAGGACAAACATTATATGGTCTCATTCATTTGGGGATTATAAACGATAGTAAAAGGGAATAAAGGGGAAAGGAGAAAAGATGAGTGGGAAATATCAGAAAAGGAGACAGAACATGAGAGACTCCTAACTCTGGAAAACAAACAAGGGGTGGTGGAAAAGGAGGTGGGCAGGGGGTGGGGGGCGACTGGGTGATGGGCACCGAGGGGGGCTCTTGATGGGATGAGCACTGGATGTTATTCTATATGTTGGCAAATTGAACACCAATAAAAAATAAATTTATAAAATAAAAAAATTTTTAAAAAACCGTATTAGAGCAGCCACATACCAGCAGATTAGGTAACCCAGAAGAAACAGATGAATTTCTGGGGAATCACAAATTACCAATACTGGAACAGGAAGAAATAGAAAACCTGAAGAGGCCAATAACCACGGAGGATATTGAAGCAGTCATCAAAAACCTCCCAAGACACTAAAGTCTGGAGCCAGATCGCTCCCAGGGGAATTGTTCAAAGGTTTTAAGAAGAAACCATACCTATTCTACCAAAGCTGTTCTGACAGATAGAAAAGGACAGAATACTTCCAAACTTGTTTTATGAGGCCAGCATCACATTTGGAAAACAGACAAAGACCCCACCAAAAAGGAGAATTCTAGACCAATATCCCTGAGGAACACAGATGCAAAAATTCTCAACAAGATTCTAGCCAATCGGAGCCAACAGTACACTAAGATTATTCACCATGATCAAGTGAGATTTATCCCCGGGATTCAAGGCTGGTTCAACACTCATAAGGCAATCAACATGATAGATCCCATCAACAAGAGAAAAAAGGAGAACCATATGATCCTCTCAATAGATGCAGAGAAAGCATTTGACAAAATACAGCATCCATTCCTGATCAAAAGTCCTCAGAGTGAAGAGATACAGGGAACATTCCTCAACATCTTAAAAACCATCTATGAAAAGCCCACAGCAAATATCATTCTCAATGGGGAAACACTGGGAGCCTTTCCCCTAAGATCAGGAACATGGCAGGGATGTCCACTCTCACCACTGCTATTCAACATTTTCCTATAAGTGTTCGCCTCAGCAATCAGGCAACAAAAAGAAATAGAAGGCATTCAAATTGGCAAAGAAGAAGTCAAACTCTCCCTCTTCGCCGATGACATGATTCTGTACGTAGAAAACCCAAAGGCCTCCACCCCAAGATTGCTAGAACTCATACAGCAATTTGGCAGTGTGGCAGCATATAAAAATCAATATCCAGAAGTCAGTGGCATTTCTGTACACTAACAGTGAGACTGAAGAAAGAGAAATTAAGGAGTCCGTCTCATTTACAATTGCACCCAAAAGCATAAAATCCCTAGGAATTTTATGGAATAAGCCTAACCAAAGAGGTAAAGGATCTATACCCTATACCCTAAAAACTACAGAACACTTCTGAAAGAAATTGAGGAAGACACAAAGAGATGAAAAAATATTCCATGCTCATGGATTGGAAGAATTAATATAGTGAAAATGTAAATGTTACTGAGGGCAATTTACACATTTAATGCAATCTCTATGAAAATGCCATGAACTTTCTTCAGAGGTTGGAACAAATCATCTTAAGATTTGTGTGGAATCAGAAAGACCCTGAAAGCCAGGGGAATATTGAAAAAGAAACCAGAGCCGGGGCATCACAATGCCAGATTTCAGGTTGTACTACAAAGCTATGGTCATCAAGACAGTGTGGTACTGGCACAAAAACAGACACATAGATCAAGGAACAGAATAAAGAATCCGGAAATGGGCCCTCTACTCTATGGTCAACTAATATTCGACAAAGCAGGAAAGGCTAATCCATTGGAAAAAGAACAGTCTCTTCAATAAACAGTGCTGGGAAAATTGGACAGCCTCATGCAGAAGAATGAAACTAGACCATTCTTTTACATCAGACATAAATATAAACTCAAAATGGATGAAAGATCTAAATGTGAGACAAGAATCCATCAGAATCCTAGAGGAGAACACAGGCAACACCCTGTTTTACTTGGCCACAACAACTTCCAAGATACATCCATGAAGGTAAGGGAAACAAAGCAAAAATTGTAAGATATTTGCCTCTTTTTCTCTATGTGTCTGTCATGAATAAATAAATGAAATCTTTGAAAAGATTTTAGGGTATTTAATAATAAATAATAGAAGTATTGGGACCTCAACAAGATAAAAAGCTTCTGCACAGCAAAAAAAAAAAAAAAAAAAAAACAGTCAACAAAACTAAAAGACAACCTACAGAATGGGAGAAGACCTTTGCAAATGACCTATCAGATAAAGAGCTAATATCCACGATCTATAAAGAACTTATTAAACTCAACAGCAAATAAATAAACAATGCAATCATGAAATGGGCAAAAGACATGAACAGAAATTTCACAGAGGAAGACATAGACATGGCCAACATGCACATGAGAAAATGCTCTGCATCACTTGCCATCAGGGAAATACAAATCAAAACCGCAATGAGATACCACCTCACACTAGTGAGAACGGTGACAATTAACAAGACAGGAAACAATAAATGTTGGAGAGGATGTGGAGAAAGGGGAACCCTCTTGCCCTGTTGGTGGGAATGCGGACTGGTGCAGCCACTCTGGAAAACTGTGTGGAGGTTCCTCAAAGAGTTAAAAATAGAACTGTCCCATGACCCAGCTGTTGCACTGCTACAGATGCAGTGAAACACCAGGACACCTGTACCCCGATGTTTTAGCAGCCACAATAGCCAAATTGTGGAAAGACCCCTGGTGTTCATCGACAGATGAATGGATAAAGATGCGGTGAAAGTTTCATAAGGAACAGGATATTTACACCATCTCAAAATATCTCCTAAGAAACTTCGTACTATTCCATGGAGAAAATAGTAACTTTGCAGTCTAGCAAGGTTGGGAAGGCCACCTTAGCCAGGTGTTCAATTATCGCCACCCCTGGGAAAATCAGCATTATATGGCTCTTGAAAATGTGGACCAAGAAGGATCTATATCATCACTTCTGTTTTATTCCTGCCAAAAAAAAAACCACCCAAATACCCTAAAATATTTTTTAAGATTTCATTTATTTATTCATGACAGACATATAGAGAGAAAGAGGCAGAGACACAGGCAGAGGGAGATGCAGTCTCCATGCAGGGAGCCTGATGTGGGACTCGATCCCAGGTCTCCAAGATCACACCTCGGGCTGAAGGCTGTGCTAAACTGCTGGACCACCGGGGCTGCCCCCCAAATACCAGTTTAACCTTGAAGAAAAATCAGATGAGCTTGAGTAACATGTCTTCTTTGAAAATACGAGGACAATAAAGTGAAATATAGGCTGAGGAGCTGTTTTAGATTAACGGAGCTAAATAGAAATGAGAGAACTAAATGCAATATATAATCCTGCATTGTGCTGGATCTAGAGGGAATACAATGGTATAAAAGACATCACTTGAAAAAAATTATAAAATTTTAATATGTACTATGGATTTGATAATATATCAATGTCAGACTTTCTGATTTTGATCAATATATTTTGGTTATATAACATAATGCTCTTATTAGGAAACATGCCCTGAGATAGATAATGAGGCACAATGTTTAATTTATGTTTAAATTATTATGAAATGGTTCAGAAAGCATTATATATATGCATATATATACATATTTATGGGTTTAGTATTAGTATTTCCAGGTATTAGACATACAAATGCATTTCAAATAAAATATGATTAATTTATATTTCTACTGCTCATGTGATATTGCTGGCTTAGAAAAAAATCTATATGATCATTCCTCCAATTTTTTATGCCCCTTTAATATCATCACAAGCTCTTTTAAATATTAAAAAGCACATCTAAATATTCTATGATTCAAACAAAAATTTATACATGAATGTTCATAACAGCATTGTTCATAGCAGCCTCAAAATGAAACAATCTAAATGTCCATCAGCTGATGAGTGGATAAACAAAATGTGGTATATCTATGCAATGGAACATTATTCATCCATAGAAAAGAATAAAGTACTAATAGATTCAACACCATGTGTAAACCTTTAATACATTATGCTAAGTGAAAGAAGCTAGTCACAAAAGGCAACACATATTGTATAATTCAATTTATATGAAATGCCTAGAATAGGCAAATTCTAGAGACAGGGAGCATGTCAATGGTTTCCAGGAACTGGAGGAAGGGAGTGACACGGAGTCACTGCTTAATAGCTAAAGAGTTTCTTTCTGGGGTAATGACAATGTTATGAAAGTAGATTATGCTGATGATTGTACAACTATGTGAATGTATGGCTAGCCAGTGAATTGCACACAGTGAACGGTTTAAAATGGTGAATTTTGTGTTGTGTAAATTATACCTCAATAAAAAATGTATTTTTGGACAGAGATAAAAAAATTGCAGATTGGATCGAAAGACCTAACAGCCTTTAGAACCCTAACTTCATAATAGCCAGGCCTCTTTATAGAAATACTTGTCCCGGGGATGCCTGGGTGGCTCAGCAGTTGAGCATCTGTCCTTGGCTCAGGGCGTGATCCCAGGATCCGGAATCGAGTCCCATGTCAGGCACCTGCTTGCGTGGAGCCTGCTTCTCCCTCTCCCTGTCTCTCTGCCTTTGTCTCTGTGTGTCTCTCATGAATAAATAAATAAGATCTTTAAAAAAAGAAAAAAGAAATCCTTGTCTTGTAAGCAGAGGAGATTTAAAGGTGAGATGACATGATAGAATGCGTTAACTCACTCACTAGCTCGCATAGCTGATGTACTAGGTGGTCATGCATTTTAGTTTATAGGAATCATGAAGAATAAAATACAGGGCTTATGTTCTAGTTACTGTGCTAGGTCTTCCCATGGAAACACAGGGTGACAGGCTGCTAAGCAAAAAGCTGAGAAAAATCAAATGTTAGCCTCTAAACTGATTGATTTCCCATTCATCTCTGATAAACAAGCCTGAAAAGCAGCGACTACTGAAACTAGCAGGGAGACATTGAAGTTACAAGAACATTGCATATAGACCATGTGCAAGAGAGAGAATTAACAAGAATGATATAAGCCTGCATGAAATTAAATCCAATATTAGTAGATAAAACAAGATAAAATAGTTGTAGAAAAATTGTGGTAAGCTTTAGATTTAAAATCTAGCTCCATATCAAAACTCTTTGCTCAGACATTATAAAGAGATTTTCTTAATACATTAATTTTCAACAAAATGTTTGATTAGAAGAGGAAAGGATTATGCTATAAGTAAACTCCTAGAGAGAAGAGAATTAAAATGAAATTTTACAGTTACCATAGCTATTGAAGGCAATTATCTTTTTAAAATGTTTTTATTTGGGGCACCTGGGTGGCTCAGTCATTAGCTGTCTTTAGCTCATATTTTGACCCTGGGGTCCTGGGATCATGTCCCCTATGGGGTTCCCTGTAGGAAGCCTGCTTCTCCCGCTGCCCCTGCCTCTCTCTGTGTGTCTCTCATGAATAAATAAATAAAATCTTTAAAAATAAATTTAAAAAATAAAAGTTTTTATTTATTTATTTATTTGAGAGAGAGAGAGAGAACGATAGTGTGAGAGCAATGTGCATGCCTGTATGTGCACAAGCTGGGGGAGGAGCAGAGGGAGAAAGAAAAGGAGAGAATCTCTAGCAGACTCTGTGCTGTGAGAAGAGCTGTTGTGGGGTTGGATCTCACTACCCCAAGATCATGACCTGAGCCAAAACCAAGAGTTGTTAGCCAATGGACTGAGCCACCCAGGTGCTCTGAAGGCAATTATTTTCAGGACAACAAGGTATTATCATTTTAAATAATCCTCAAGTTTTTATCATTATGTAAATATCTCAGAGAGATGTAAGGAATGTTCTCTAAAACAGATGAATAAATGTTCCCCCGTTAAATCAAGAGGTAAAAGACATTTGCACTATGAAACTGCTCATAATCTTTGTCCAATAATTTTGTACTCAGAAATCTTACCTTAAAATTTAGGACTATGATTCTAACCTTCATATCTCAATATGGTTATACCATGTTATAGATTAATAAGCATGGAAAAATGTCAATATTTTAAAATGACTTAGTTTCGTATGTAAACAAGAGAAGATTCAAAATTATCTCTATACAATGTCACCCTCACAGACTTGCCTTACCACAATGCATTTTTGATTGGAAAGAAAGGATTAGAATAACAAATCATAACATGGAATTTCAAAAACCACTAAGACTTTTTTTCATGAATAGCATAATATATAAAATCCATTACATAAATTTTGAAATGTTTAGACAACTTAATATTTTTCTTTGATGTCAGTAAAGCAAATTAATAAACTGAAAAGTAGACACATCCATAAACTGAGTCTATGACTACAGAGAGAGATCCCAACTACTATGCAGATTACATACTTTGAATCAGTGTCTTTTCTTAGCCCTTCCACAGCATAACTACACTATTGCTTGAAAGATCATGAGTTGTAGTGAAGTAGACATGACTTGATATCAGAATTCAGGCTCCATTATTCACTACCTATGATGTATTGGTCAATGTGTCAATCTTCTTCAGCCTACATTTTGATACAACTAAAATGTATTTCCAGGATTGGTAAGAGTTGATATTATTTTAATAATAATCTTTGAAGAGCTTGGCATATCATTGGCAGTTTGAAAAATACAATTATTTTCAAACCTATGCCAATAGAAATAATTAAAAGAGTGGCACCTGGGAAGCTCAGTTAGTTAAGCATCTGCCTTTGGCTCAGGTCATGATCTCAGGGTCCTGGGATCAAGCCCTACATTGGGCTCCCTAATTAGCAGGGACGTCTGCTTCTCTCTCTGCCCCCACCCCCCGCCAATCCTCACTCTCTCTCTCTCTCTCCCTCAAATAAATAAAATCTTAAAAAGAAAAGAATTTTAGATGTTATGTCAAAGCCCACTTTTATTTTTAATGATTTTTTTTAAATTTATTTATTTATCTGAGAGATGAAGAGATGGCACAAATAGGGGAAGGAGCAGAGGAGGTGGGAGATGGAGAGGGAGAGAATCTCAAGCAGACTTGCTGCTCAGTGAGGAGTCCTATGTGGTGCTCGATCTCATGACATTGAGATCATGACCTGAGCTGAAATCAGTAACTGGCTGAGCCATGCAGGAGCCCCTCAGAGCCCACTTTAGAATTTAAAAATTATCTTTTTTGTATTTTCTTATTTTTTCCTATTTCTACTGATTACATATTCTTGATATCTTCTTAAATCATTCACTTAGCCTTGTGTAGATGTGAATAATGGTATTATTTCATTGTCATTTAAAATTTGGTGTTCCAATTTGCTCTTATGCATTTATTCTAATTTTGTAACATATAATAAGTGACATAATGTTTGGTTTTTAATTAATTAATTATTTATCTTAGAAGGTTTATTTACTTAGAGAGAGAAAGTACTCATGAGTGAGTGCAGGGAGGGGCAGAGGGAGAGAATCAACCAGCAGAATCCCTGCTGCGCATGGAGCCCATTGATGGGCTTGATCTCATGATCATGAGATCATGACCTGAGCCAAAACCAAGATTTGGACACTTAACCCACTAAACCACCCAGGTGCCCCTGTTTACATTTGTCTTAAATTAAATGTATGCCTTTTAAGTGAAGTTCTGTCATAAATATAAGTAAGTAATACATCTTATCAGTGTTTGTGAAGCTGTTTCCATCTCTTCAATTCTGGATTATTCCCAAACTCCCATTGATATCTCTGTTTCCTTTTGTTGTTTTCATTATTTCGACTGCCCTAGAATGCCCTATTTGGTATAATTTATTTTGATGCATCTTTGCTCTTGCTGTTTTCTATATTGTATTTGGGTCTTCGACTATGCCATTAATTTTGATGACTTTGATTAGGGAAAGAAACTGGTTTTATTAGTATGTAATGTGTCTTCTATAGCACTTATATAGTTTTAATATTATTACTTTCCTTCCTTCCCCAGAACACTGAAGAAAGGATTAGGTCAGAAGTGGCGATGAGTTCAATTATAGTTTATGGTTCTACAGTGAAAGAAAACATCATGAATGAATTTGGTTTGAAAGAAAAAGGAGTTCGATTAAGATGAGATTAGGATGTATTATTAAATGTCTTTGAGAGGGTTAATATGATCAAGTTATAAGCAAAGCAATGCAACAAGCTAGAAGCTGTTGTTACATGTTTAGAGGAATTTCTTCTTTCATTTTACACTGATTTATCAAAACTTCAGTTTCTTTGAGTGAAATGTCATCTTCTTTATGAAGTCATTAAAAGCTTGTTTCACTTGCTTATTTCTCAAGGTGTAAAAGAAGGGGTTCAGCAAGGGTGCAACAGAAGTAGTGAGCACCGAAACACCTTTATTTATGGCTATCTCTTCTTTTGCTGATGACTTGATATAGATGAAGATGCCGCTTCCATAGGTGATGGAAACTACAATCATGTGGGATGAGCAGGTGGAAAAGGCCTTTTTTCTTTGTTGGACAGAGGGGAATCTCAGAATTGTCCTGATGATGTATGTGTAGGACAGAAATACACACACTAAGGTGATAATGAGTGCAAATACAGCCACAAGGATAACCATTTGTTCTATCATCCATGTATCTGAACATGAGATCTTCAGGAGGGGACCTGCATCACAGCTAAAATGATCGATGGCATTCGAGTCACAGAATTCCAGCTGGAGGCACAAGCTAAGGGGTGGGAGAATGATCATCAAGCCAGACACCCAACAGCAGAAGACTAATAAGCTACACACCCTATTGCTCATGATGGTCATGTAATGAAGTGGTTTACAGATAGCAACATAGCGATCATAGGACATGGCTGCCAGGAGAAAAAATTCAGTTGCTCCAAAGAGAATAACAAAAAATATTTGACTTGCACAAGCATTGTAGGTAATAGTATTGGCCCCTGTTGATATGCTATACAGGAATCTAGGAATGCAGACAGTGGTGAATGACACTTCTAAGAAGGAAACATTTCTCAGAAAAAAGTACATAGGAGTTTTAAGATGGGAGTTCACCAGTGTGAGGGTGATAATAGTCCGGTTCCCTGTTACGCTCAAGATGTAGGTGAGAAATAGAAAGATAAAGAGCAGGATTTGCAGTTGTGGGTCGTCTGTCAGTCCCAGCAGGATAAAAGTTGTTATTGCTGTATAGTTTCTCATCACTGACTTTTGAAATCTAACCATCAGCCTATGAAAATAAAAGAGATTTTTGTGGGAAGATCAGTATTAAAATTCTGTAGCAAAACACTGAATACAAAAACCAAGCAAATCAGTCTATTTTCTCATTTCACATCATAATCCATATCACCACTATTCCAACTAGCCTACCTGAATATTCCATATATGAGCAAATATTCAGGATTCATGTTAATGTAAAACAATCCAACATTTTCTCAGATCATTCTTTCCCCCTGAAAATTTACAAATGTACATGTTAATTGTTTGTAATTCATTACATGGATTGGATTTACAAATAAGAGCAAAAAAATGATGTTATTTAATGTGTACTAAAATGTTCTTTATCCAAGACAAACGTTGGATATATGTCATATCTAGATGATGAAGAACATGACTTCTCTTCAGTTGTTATTTTCAAAGGATTGTTTTAAGGTTAAGATGCATTTTACCTGGAATACAAACAAACAACAATGATAACAAAACACAGCACTGGATCCTGAGATTTCCCTTTGTCTCTTTATTATTATCTGCTTGTACTCCTTATTCTTAAAGATAGTTTGATATGCAATTATTTTATCTATAGTGTGAAAAAAAGGAATATCTTCATATGTATACACCTGACTTTTTAGTTGTCTGTGGCTCCATTTCTCTCAAAAGCCCTGAAATGAAATCTGTGTTTAATATCAATAAATAGTCTTCCAGGAGCTGTGTATCTAGTTTTTTGAGAGGCTGTGGGGAGGGCTAAAGGGAGCGGAAGAGAATCTGAAGCAGATTTCATGCCTAGCACAGAGCCCCATGAGGGCTTGATCTTACAATCCTGAGATCAAGATCTGAGCTGAAACCAAGAGGTGGATGCTCAACCAAGGTGACCCACAAGCTATTCATCTTTAATTACATTTCTTATTCCTTTGAAAGATACTGTTATTTTCACCTTCTCATCCTAACCCTACTTAGTTTAGGTCTTAGGGCTCTGCAACCCTATTTTCATGTCCAACCTCCTACTGCTCTAACACCCATAAGAACGTTTTTACTGTTGAAGCCATTGGCATATTTTTTGTAGTTATTTTGCCTGATAGCCCCTTCAAATGGATTCCATACCATAATCCTGATTCTATTCCAGATTCTATCTCTTTTTAGTGTCCTATGGCCTCCTCATCCTCTATTAACCTATGAAGCATTGCTATTCCCCAATATTTGTCCTGAAACCTCTCTTTTCTTGTTTTCTCTTTGTTCTTCTTACTCCATGCTCTCCAGGATTTCACTTGGTGCAATTGATTTCACTGCCATTTATATGATGAATTCCAAATCTGGAACTTTTCCAAATAAAAAAATTGCTAAGTGTATATCATCAGTTGGATGTTCCACAGACACTTCATACACTAAGAGCTCAAAATGAAATCACGGTCCTTCTCCAAGCCATCTTCTCTTCTAATGTTCACTATTTATTTATTTTTAAAAGATTTTATTTATTTATGAGAGAGAGAGAGAGAGAGAGAGAGAGAGAGGCGGTGGGGAGAAGCAGGCTCCATCCAGGAAGCCCAATGTGGGACTAAACCCCGGGACCCCAGGATCACACCTGGGGCCAAAGGCAGGCGCTAAACCGCTAAGCCACCCAGGCATCCTGTGTTCGCTATTTATTGATAAAGATTAGTCTCTTGTGTGTGGCCTGCAAGGCTCTTCCTGGACAGGGCCTTCCCTATTTGCTTATCTCTTACAAATTCCTTAGCTTTCTTTCTCATAACTTAAGTTCCACAAACATTGAGCGCTTAAATTCCTCATTTTTTTCACATGCTGTCTTCTCTGCAAGGGCTAATCTTTGACTAATGGCAATTGGTGCTTCAGAATTCTCTTTAGGTATCAGTCTTCCAGGGAAATCTTCATTCATCTTTCCCAGAGTACGTGAGATTATGATACCGTGTTATTTATAAACGTAAGTAAGCTGCTGCTTACTCTCTAGACCACATTGTATGCTTCCGTATACTTATATTTCTCCTCTAAGTTCCTATAAACTTCTCCAAAATAGAGGTTATGTTTTTATATATCCTTTATTCCATTACATCTGGCACAATAAGTTGTTATGTAAATGCGAACTGAAGAAACAAAAACCTGAGTGGTGAAAAATTAGACAGTAAGACAACTATGAGAAACTTCTAACTCTGGGAAACAAACAAAGAGTTGCAGAGGGGCACGTGGGTGCGGGCATATGGTAACTGAGTGATGGGCATTAATGAGGACACATGATGAGATGAACACTAGGTGTTGTATTATATGCTGGCAAGTCAAAGCATATATTAAAACAAAACAAAACAAAATTAAAATTAAAACAAAACAAAAACAAAAATTAAAAATAAAACAGAAACAAAAAGGGTGTGGTCTATGTACTGAGACGAAGCTATATTCTTTTTTTTTTTTTTTAATTTTTATTTATTTATGATAGTCACAGAGAGAGAGAGAGAGGCAGAGACACAGGCTCTGCAGGGAGAAGCAGGCTCCATGCACCGGGAGCCCCGATGTGGGATTCGATCCCGGGTCTCCAGGATCGCGCCTGGGCCAAAGGCAGGCGCCAAACCGCTGCGCCACCCAGGGATCCCGAAGCTATATTCTTTAATGCCTATTCTGGTCAGGTGGTTCAGCACTCTTACTTTTTATATCTGTTTCATATTGCACCATCATTTTGAGTACACTCCTACATAAAAATCCAAATTCTAAACTGTGAATCTTTCCAGACTTCTTTTTTTTAGCTTCTGAGCTAGTTTCTACTTTAATATTTTAATTCTCCATCTGCTATTATTGATTCCTGTGTATTTGTTTCTAGTAATCTCTCTTCTGCACCTCTTACTTGTTGGGTACTTAGTTTTTTTTTCCATTGTCCAGAATTTGCTCCCCATTCAATATTTCTTAGAGACTACAGTTCTGGGTTGTTTTTTTTTTTTTTTTTTTTTTTTTTTGGTTTTTGGTTTTTGGTGTTTTTTTTTGTTGTTTGTTGTTTGGTTGTTTTTTTTGCTTTCTTTTGTTCTGGGTTTTTTTTGTTGTTTGCTTTTTTTTTTAATAATGAATTTATTTTTTATTGGTGTTCAATTTGACAACATACAGAATAACACCCAAGTGCTCATCCCGTCAAGTGCCCCCCTCAGTGCCCGTCACCCATTCACCCCACACCCCTGCTCTCCTCCCCCTTCCACCACCTAGTTCATTTCCAAGAGTTAGGAGTCTACATGTTCTATCGCCCTTTCTGATATTTCCCACCCATTTCTTCTCCCTTCCCTTCTATTCCCTTTCACGATTATTTATATTCCCCAAATGAATTGGACCATATAATGTTTTGTCCTTCTCTGATTGACTTATTTCACTCAGCATAATACCTCCAGTTCCATCCACGTCGAAGCAAATGGTGGGTATTTGTCATTCTAATGGCTCTGAGTAATATTCATTGTATACATATACCACATCTTCTTTATCCATTCATCTTTCAATGGACACTGAGGCTCCTCCACACTTTGGCTATGTGGACACTTGCTGACTAGAACATCGGGGTGCAGGTTGTCCCAACGTTTCAATTCCATCTGCATCTTTGGGGTAAATCCCCAGCAGTGCAAATTACTGGGTCGTAGGGCAGGTCTACTTTTAACTCTTTGGGGAACCTCCACACAGTTTCCAGAGTGGGCTGAACCAGTTCACATTCCCATCAACAGAGTAGAGTGTCCCCCTTTCTTTGCATCCTCTCCAACATTTGTGGTTCCTGCCTTGTTAACTTTCCCCATTCTCACTGGTGTGAGGTGGTATTTCATTGTGGTTTTGATTTGTATTTCCCTGATGGCAAGTGATGCAGAGCATTTTCTCATGTGTGTGTTGGCCATGTCTATGTCTTATTCTGTGAGATTTCTGTTCATGTCCTTTTCCCATTTCATGATTGGATTGTTTGTTTCTTTGCTGTTGAGTTTAATAAGTTCTTTATAGAATTTGGAAACTGGCCCTTTATGCTTTCCTTTCTTTTTAAAGCTTAAATCACTTACACTGTTTTTGAAGATCATTTCCTCTCCTTTTTTTTTTTTGATTTCATTCCTCTCCTAAAAAGAAAACTAGAGTGTGGCATGGTTTCCTTAGCTTCCCATCTCAATCTCTAGTCTCAACCCTCGTCGTCTGATAAGAAGTATTGATGTTCTTCATTCAAGAATCACTTTATTAGAGTTTTAATTGAAATCAGTAGCAATTCACATAGGTACTATAGATGGAGATATTCAAGGAGTTCCAAGAATAGTCATTGGATCACTTAGGTCACTAACAAATGAACTCTACCCACAAGGAATTTGTTCTTTCTCTGCTATATACCTTGTTATTGCAGAAACTGAGTCTGAAAGATAGCATGCATTCATAATTTTAGATGAATGATTTAATGTACCTTATGTATAATTTAACTCAGTCTGCATTTTATTATTTTTTAAAGGAGAGAAAATTTTAGGCCATAATGATAATTAACAGGCTTACACTGCAACATCAGGATGATTCGAATTGCCCCTAACTCCTGTGAGTGTACTCAGATAGAACCATATTTCTTCATTTAAATAATCTACTTCCCTTTCTACACCCAAAAAACTTTATTTATCTTCTTACCTGAACCCTTTTATAACATGCAATACAATGAAATGAAGTGTCTTTGTAATATTCATAGTATGAATTTCACCCATTCTTTTATACACATATTAGAAATTCATTTAGCTGTCCAGTTTTTTGTGCTATGTAGAACCAATTTTTAGAGAAACAAATGCCTAAGCATAGAGACAAACCAATAAACCAACTTTTTGTAAGGGAAAATGGTATTCTCCCATTTCTGTGCCTTGAAACTGCCATAGGGCCTCTAAAAACACTTTCATTCAACTTTTCGTTGCCTTGTCAATACTCCTTTCTCTATCTCCTTTTCCATCAATCAGTCACACATCAGTAGCACAATGTTCAACTCTTTATTTGCATTAACACTTCCAAGATGTAGATATAATAATATAGTAACAGTAAATTGCTCTCTTTTGTGGTGATTATGAATTGGGAGTTGGATGTATACTAGTTACTCTATCACCCCTAGGATATGTGAGCATGAACGAGATTCTTTGGGTAATGGAAATCTCAGGAGTTTGGAATCAGTCAACCTCAAAAAGGAATTCTGAAATATCCAAATAACGGATGACCCTTCCACGCCTAGAGAGTGATTTCTTTGTGAGCCGCTCATACAAATCAGTGGCTTATACAAGGAAAGAAAAGCAGAGTTCTTTGTTCTCAAACTTCCTGAGATTTTTCTTTCTTTTTAAAAAAATAATTTAAAGACACAGAGAGAGGCAGAGACAGACAGAGGGAGAAGCAGGCTCCCCATAGGGAGCCCAATGTGGAACTCGATCCCAGGACCCCGGGATCACACCCTGAGCCAAAGGCAGATGCCCAACCTCTGAGCCACCCAGGGGCCCCTGAGATTTTTCATATCCCCTCAATCTCTGGGCAAATTCTATTTTTGCTTGTGTTAGAAAATCAATTTATTAACAGTTTCTCTTTTGTGCAAATAAAACAGTGTGCTAATAATTTACTATGGCTTATTCTTTGCCTGTCCTTTGATTTTGGTTTATCTAAGAATTGATGCTCTCTGACTACTTCAGGGCTACAAAAAGGGCAAGAAGTAGAACAAACTACAAAGTAACTAAAAATTGACATCCTGCTCTCATCTCCTTTTCCATCCTTCCTCTCTGGATACACAGCAGGCAAAAGTTGCACTTGTGAAATATTCTTTTCACTTTGTTATCTTGAACAGTGTCATACAAGTCATTATCTAGAGAACAAATTGTGCTCCATGAACAATAAAAATGGCCTCTCTCTCCTCCAGTCATCCAATTACTCAAATTATTGTTATTGAGGAATTAGATATTAAGGGAATATTTTTGTTGAATTAACAGATGTTTGGGAAGGATTAAATTAATTCTTTTAAAATTTTTCATTGCAAGAGAATATTTACAAATTAGAAAATGTGGACATTTTAAGCAATGTAATATTCTTTTGGGGTACAAATTCCAAGGATTGGAAGGTATATTTCTGTATGTTCTTGAAATTACACTACACGGGTGAGTAATTATGGATGCAAAAATATAGCTCTGGCTATATGATCTTAAGTCTTACAAAGGGCTATTGCATAGTTCACAACATGTCTACTACAATTTTCCACATTAAAAGTTGAAACAAGCTTAAGTAACCATATTACAGAAGAAATGCCAGCAAATGTTTCTTTCTCTTACCTCCTATAGGAGAAAGTAACTCTTATGTCTACCTACAGTACTTACTCTGGGTAATTACTGGTGGCTTCAGCTGGCAGCTCTTCCTGTGTTTCACTGTGTTGTGCGGAGAAGATGTGCCTCAGCCCAGGTCCAATGGGATTATCAACTCATAGTCACTCTCCAGGCATTTTCTGGAGGGTCTTGAGTTCTTTGAGCTTTCTGTTTTCATATCATATAAAAACTGTCATTGGAGACTCTTATTTTAAACATTGGAAGCATTTCCTTTGGTCTCGGCCAGGAAGAGAAGAAAACTTAACGTAAGGAAAGAGAATAAACAAATTTCCTCAGGGTTTTGGAAGTCATCTCTGATTGTTCTGAGCTAGGGGTTGGCTTTTCTACTCCAAAAATAATGATATTTATGGTCCTTTGCTCTATCTTCTGGGGATGCCCTGAGATCATGTTTATGAATAACGTAAAGGATCCTTAGAGACCTGAGTTCTAGTGTCACCAAGGAATATTTTGCTTAATGAACTTTGGCAAAGCAGCTAAAATAGCTGCAGGGATGCTCTCCTTTGAGACAATAAGAACAACAGCATCAGAGATCAGGTACCCATCGTACTAATGAGAAAAATTGTGCAAGCTTAACCCAATCTTCTACTACACTTTCTAAAGATATGGGTATATGACACTTTAATAATCAAAATATTTTGCCTTACCTAATCCCGCATGATATAATTTTGTTTGTAAAATGTCTGGTATGTATTGAAAAATTACTATGTTCAATAACATTGAAGAACAAATTTATTTATTTATTTATTTATTTATTTATTTATTTAAACATTTTATTTA